>NC_083716.1:145721677-146021677 GCF_028564815.1 Eubalaena glacialis
GTCCTGAAACATGTAATAAACACAGCTTACAGAGCATAGGGCACTTCCACTCATGGGCGTATAAATTGGGAAAACTAAAAATCAATAAGACACAGGCACCCCAAAGTTTTGGGCTGCTCTGTGTACAAGAACCTCCACTTAGGTACACTTTAAACATGCCAGGAAAGAGAAAAATGGATAAAGAAGTTGTGGTACTTAGGCACAATGGAATATCACTCAGCCATGAAATCAATGTCATAAGGCTAGTAGCAGCATGATGAGTGGATTTAGGGACGAGGATTCTAAGTGAAATAAGTCACACAGAAAAAAAGTCTTATCCTAAGATATCACTTATAGAGGGCATGTCAAAATCGCTACACTTGAACTGAATTACAAAACAGAACAGAGTCACACATTTAGAAGACACACTATGGCTGCTTAACGGGAAAGGTGAGGTGGGCTGATGCATAAAACAAGGGTTTGAAATTAGCTCACATACCGTTCCATAAGCCAAATATGTAACAGACAAGACCTCCTCCCTGCTCAGTGAACTGGACTCAACACCCCCTATTCACCGCACAAGAATATATCTGACTAGCAAGAATCTTAAAACCTATGTATTGATATCTCTCTGGAGTTGAATCAAGAGGGTGTAAAGCGGCATAAACACAGCAGGGAAAAGCAGCTCAACCCCATTATCAAAATAAATTACTTAAAATGAACGCCATGAAACAAAGACAGTGAAAGAGAGAGAAATTCTTACAAAATCCGTTCGGAGGCTCTGATGCAACCTGGATTGACCATATCTAGACCCACAGCTGGATGAGACATAAGGCTGGACACTCTTGGGGCTGAGAGGTTTGGTGAGGTTGGGTGAGGAAACGCAGACCCTTTAAAGTAATACCGCGGGGTACCCACCCCATGGGTCCCAAATCTCCAGGTTCAAGGGCATCTTGCTACATTGAAAACATGCATGGGAAACCCAGAAGATGGTACAGCGTGTGATCGGGAAAGGTTTCTAAAACGCACCTCATTTCTCCTCTCCTTGTGCTCGGGTTCGCCATTCCAGCCGCTTTATTAACAATCTCCCTACTTGGAGAATCAGCACCTTGAAGCTCCTGTTTCTTTCGTACAGGTTGCAATTTGTCCTGAGGATGAACGGGAAGAGGGGGAACCAATGAGAGACTAGCTCTAGGTGTTGGGACAGGCACAGGTCACTCTATTTCCCCATCAGGAAGAAGAATGAAGCACAGGCTCAGCCTGCCCCCCGGAACCAGAATAGGGCCTGAAGCAATCCTGCGCTTTTGCGGCCAGCTCCCAAAAAAGCGAGTTGACAAATGGAGCTCAGGGCCACTGCAATTCACAAACCTGCAGAGTTATAAATGATAACTCTCGTCCACAAATATATTGAGGGAAGGCAACGAAGAGGATTTGAAAGCAAGGCAGAATTGCAGGAAACAGATTTCAGGAGGTAGATTCGACTCGCCTTTAAAGCACATGAAAAGCGGCAAAACGTTGACAATGATGCCCTTGGCCAATAAGGGCGTATGCGTTTTTTCCTGAATATATTCAGGAAAAAACGCATACGCCCTTTTTGGCCAACCAAGCAAGCCGGAAGTGCAAATCAGCGCTACAAAGAAGTCTCGCTTGCCATCGGTCAAAAGGGCCATGCTGCCAAAAGTGTAAAAACCAGAAATTCAGGACAGGCCATGGAGACATGGGAGCCTTGCTACGCTGATGGGCGGGATGCCAATTGCCAACAGCCACTCTGGAGAAGTGTACGGTGTGTCCTGAAACATGTAATAAACACAGCTTACAGAGCATAGGGCACTTCCACTCATGGGCGTATAAATTGGGAAAACTAAAAATCGACAAGACACAGGCACCCCAAAGTTTTGGGCTGCTCTGTGTACAAGAACCTCCACTTAGGTACACTTTAAACATGCCAGGAAAGAGAAAAATGGATAAAGAAGTTGTGGTACTTAGGCACAATGGAATATCACTCAGCCATGAAATCAATGTCATAAGGCTAGTAGCAGCATGATGAGTGGATTTAGGGACGAGGATTCTAAGTGAAATAAGTCACACAGAAAAAAAGTCTTATCCTAAGATATCACTTATAGAGGGCATGTCAAAATCGCTACACTTGAACTGAATTACAAAACAGAACAGAGTCACACATTTAGAAGACACACTATGGCTGCTTAACGGGAAAGGTGAGGTGGGCTGATGCATAAAACAAGGGTTTGAAATTAGCTCACATACCGTTCCATAAGCCAAATATGTAACAGACAAGACCTCCTCCCTGCTCAGTGAACTGGACTCAACACCCCCTATTCACCGCACAAGAATATATCTGACTAGCAAGAATCTTAAAACCTATGTATTGATATCTCTCTGGAGTTGAATCAAGAGGGTGTAAAGCGGCATAAACACAGCAGGGAAAAGCAGCTCAACCCCATTATCAAAATAAATTACTTAAAATGAACGCCATAAAACAAAGACAGTGAAAGAGAGAGAAATTCTTACAAAATCCGTTCGGAGGCTCTGATGCAACCTGGATTGACCATATCTAGACCCACAGCTGGATGAGACAAAAGGCTGGACAATCTTGGGGCTGAGAGGATTGGTGAGGTTGGGTGAGCAAACGCAGACCGTTTAAAGTAATACCGCGGGGTACCCACCCCATGGGTCCCAAATCTCCAGGTTCAAGGGCATCTTCCTACATTGAAAACGTGCATGGGAAACCCAGAAGATGGTACAGCGTGTGATCGGGAAAGGTTTCTAAAACGCACCTCATTTCTCCTCTCCTTGTGCTCGGGTTCGCCATTCCAGCCGCTTTACTAACAATCTCCCTACTTGGAGAATCAGCACCTTGAAGCTCCTGTTTCTTTTGTACAGGTTGCAATTTGTCCTGAGGATGAACGGGAAGAGGGGGAACCAACGAGAGACTAGCTCTAGGTGTTGGGACATGCACAGGTCACTCTATTTCCCCATCAGGAAGAAGAATGAAGCACAGGCTCAGCCTGCCCCCCGGAACCAGAATAGGGCCTGAAGCAATCCTGCGCTTTTGCGGCCAGCTCCCAAAAAAGCGAGTTGACAAATGGAGCTCAGGGCCACTGCAATTCACAAACCTGCAGAGTTATAAATGATAACTCTCGTCCACAAATATATTGAGGGAAGGCAACGAAGAGGATTTGAAAGCAAGGCAGAATTGCAGGAAACAGATTTCAGGAGGTAGATTCGACTCGCCTTTAAAGCACATGAAAAGCGGCAAAACGTTGACAATGATGCCCTTGGCCAATAAGGGCGTATGCGTTTTTTCCTGAATATATTCAGGAAAAAACGCATACGCCCTTTTTGGCCAACCAAGCAAGCCGGAAGTGCAAATCAGCACTACAAAGAAGTCTCGCTTGCCATCGGTCAAAAGGGCCATGCTGCCAAAAGTGTAAAAACCAGAAATTCAGGACAGGCCATGGAGACATGGGAGCCTTGCTACGCTGATGGGCAGGATGCCAATTGCCAACAGCCACTCTGGAGAAGTGTACGGTGTGTCCTGAAACATGTAATAAACACAGCTTACAGAGCATAGGGCACTTCCACTCATGGGCGTATAAATTGGGAAAACTAAAAATCAACAAGACACAGGCACCCCAAAGTTTTGGGCTGCTCTGTGTACAAGAACCTCCACTTAGGTACACTTTAAACATGCCAGGAAAGAGAAAAATGGATAAAGAAGTTGTGGTACTTAGGCACAATGGAATATCACTCAGCCATGAAATCAATGTCATAAGGCTAGTAGCAGCATGATGAGTGGATTTAGGGACGAGGATTCTAAGTGAAATAAGTCACACAGAAAAAAAGTCTTATCCTAAGATATCACTTATAGAGGGCATGTCAAAATCGCTACACTTGAACTGAATTACAAAACAGAACAGAGTCACACATTTAGAAGACACACTATGGCTGCTTAACGGGAAAGGTGAGGTGGGCTGATGCATAAAACAAGGGTTTGAAATTAGCTCACATACCGTTCCATAAGCCAAATATGTAACAGACAAGACCTCCTCCCTGCTCAGTGAACTGGACTCAACACCCCCTATTCACCGCACAAGAATATATCTAACTAGCAAGAATCTTAAAACCTATGTATTGATATCTCTCTGGAGTTGAATCAAGAGGGTGTAAAGCGGCATAAACACAGCAGGGAAAAGCAGCTCAACCCCATTATCAAAATAAATTACTTAAAATGAACGCCATGAAACAAAGACAGTGAAAGAGAGAGAAATTCTTACAAAATCCGTTCGGAGGCTCTGATGCAACCTGGATTGACCATATCTAGACCCACAGCTGGATGAGACATAATGCTGGACACTCTTGGGGCTGAGAGGTTTGGTGAGGTTGGGTGAGGAAACGCAGACCCTTTAAAGTAATACCGCGGGGTACCCACCCCATGGGTCCCAAATCTCCAGGTTCAAGGGCATCTTCCTACATTGAAAACGTGCATGGGAAACCCAGAAGATGGTACAGCGTGTGATCGGGAAAGGTTTCTAAAACGCACCTCATTTCTCCTCTCCTTGTGCTCGGGTTCGCCATTCCAGCCGCTTTACTAACAATCTCCCTACTTGGAGAATCAGCACCTTGAAGCTCCTGTTTGTTTCGTACAGGTTGCAATTTGTCCTGAGGATGAACGGGAAGAGGGGGAACCAATGAGAGACTAGCTCTAGGAGTTGGGACAGGCACAGGTCTCTCTATTTCCCCATCAGGAAGAAGAATGTAGCACAGGCTCAGCCTGCCCCCCGGAACCAGAATAGGGCCTGAAGCATTCCTGCGCTTTTGCGGCCAGCTCCCAAAAAAGCGAGTTGACAAATGGAGCTCAGGGCCACTGCAATTCACAAACCTGCAGAGTTATAAATTATAACTCTCGTCCACAAATATATTGAGGGAAGGCAACGAAGAGGATTTGAAAGCAAGGCAGAATTGCAGGAAACAGATTTCAGGAGGTAGATTCGACTCGCCTTTAAAGCACATGAAAAGCGGCAAAACGTTGACAATGATGCCCTTGGCCAATAAGGGCGTATGCGTTTTTTCCTGAATATATTCAGGAAAAAACGCATACGCACTTTTTGGCCAACCAAGCAAGCCAGAAGTGCAAATCAGCGCTACAAAGAAGTCTCGCTTGCCATCGGTCAAAAGGGCCATGCTGCCAAAAGTGTTAAAACCAGAAATTCAGGACAGGCCATGGAGACATGGGAGCCTTGCTACGCTGATGGGCAGGATGCCAATTGCCAACAGCCACTCTGGAGAAGTGTACGGTGTGTCCTGAAACATGTAATAAACACAGCTTACAGAGCATAGGGCACTTCCACTCATGGGCGTATAAATTGGGAAAACTAAAAATCAACAAGACACAGGCACCCCAAAGTTCTGGGCTGCTCTGTGTACAAGAACCTCCACTTAGGTACACCTTAAACATGCCAGGAAAGAGAAAAATGGATAAAGAAGTTGTGGTACTTAGGCACAATGGAATATCACTCAGCCATGAAATCAATGTCATAAGGCTAGTAGCAGCATGATGAGTGGATTTAGGGACGAGGATTCTAAGTGAAATAAGTCACACAGAAAAAGACAGTTATCCTAAGATATCACTTATAGAGGGCATGTCAAAACCGCTACACTTGAACTGAATTACAAAACAGAACAGAGTCACACATTTAGAAGACACACTATGGCTGCTTAACGGGAAAGGTGAGGTGGGCTGATGCATAAAACAAGGGTTTGAAATTAGCTCACATACCGTTCCATAAGCCAAATATGTAATAGACAAGACCTCCTCCCTGCTCAGTGAACTGGACTCAACACCCCCTATTCACCGCACAAGAATATATCTGACTAGCAAGAATCTTAAAACCTATGTATTGATATCTCTCTGGAGTTGAATCAAGAGGGTGTAAAGTGGCATAAACACAGCAGGGAAAAGCAGCTCAACCCCATTATCAAAATAAATTACTTAAAATGAACGCCATAAAACAAAGACAGTGAAAGAGAGAGAAATTCTTACAAAATCCATTCGGAGGCTCTGATGCAACCTGGATTGACCATATCTAGACCCACAGCTGGATGAGACATAAGGCTGGACACTCTTGGGGCTGAGAGGTTTGGTGAGGTTGGGTGAGGAAACGTAGACCCTTTAAAGTAATACCGCGGGGTACCCACCCCATGGGTCCCAAATCTCCAGGTTCAAGGGCATCTTCCTACATTGAAAACGTGCATGGGAAACCCAGAAGATGGTACAGCGTGTGATCGGGAAAGGTTTCTAAAACGCACCTCATTTCTCCTCTCCTTGTGCTCGGGTTCGCCATTCCAGCCGCTTTACTAACAATCTCCCTACTTGGAGAATCAGCACCTTGAAGCTCCTGTTTGTTTCGTACAGGTTGCAATTTGTCCTGAGGATGAACGGGAAGAGGGGGAACCAATGAGAGACTAGCTCTAGGTGTTGGGACAGGCACAGGTCACTCTATTTCCCCATCAGGAAGAAGAATGAAGCACAGGCTCAGCCTGCCCCCCGGAACCAGAATAGGGCCTGAAGCAATCCTGCGCTTTTGCGGCCAGCTCCCAAAAAAGCGAGTTGACAAATGGAGCTCAGGGCCACTGCAATTCACAAACCTGCAGAGTTATAAATGATAACTCTCGTCCACAAATATATTGAGGGAAGGCAACGAAGAGGATTTGAAAGCAAGGCAGAATTGCAGGAAACAGATTTCAGGAGGTAGATTCGACTCGCCTTTAAAGCACATGAAAAGCGGCAAAACGTTGACAATGATGCCCTTGGCCAATAAGGGCGTATGCGTTTTTTCCTGAATATATTCAGGAAAAAACGCATACGCCCTTTTTGGCCAACCAAGCAAGCCGGAAGTGCAAATCAGCGCTACAAAGAAGTCTCGCTTGCCATCGGTCAAAAGGGCCATGCTGCCAAAAGTGTAAAAACCAGAAATTCAGGACAGGCCATGGAGACATGGGAGCCTTGCTACGCTGATGGGCGGGATGCCAATTGCCAACAGCCACTCTGGAGAAGTGTACGGTGTGTCCTGAAACATGTAATAAACACAGCTTACAGAGCATAGGGCACTTCCACTCATGGGCGTATAAATTGGGAAAACTAAAAATCGACAAGACACAGGCACCCCAAAGTTTTGGGCTGCTCTGTGTACAAGAACCTCCACTTAGGTACACTTTAAACATGCCAGGAAAGAGAAAAATGGATAAAGAAGTTGTGGTACTTAGGCACAATGGAATATCACTCAGCCATGAAATCAATGTCATAAGGCTAGTAGCAGCATGATGAGTGGATTTAGGGACGAGGATTCTAAGTGAAATAAGTCACACAGAAAAAAAGTCTTATCCTAAGATATCACTTATAGAGGGCATGTCAAAATCGCTACACTTGAACTGAATTACAAAACAGAACAGAGTCACACATTTAGAAGACACACTATGGCTGCTTAACGGGAAAGGTGAGGTGGGCTGATGCATAAAACAAGGGTTTGAAATTAGCTCACATACCGTTCCATAAGCCAAATATGTAACAGACAAGACCTCCTCCCTGCTCAGTGAACTGGACTCAACACCCCCTATTCACCGCACAAGAATATATCTGACTAGCAAGAATCTTAAAACCTATGTATTGATATCTCTCTGGAGTTGAATCAAGAGGGTGTAAAGCGGCATAAACACAGCAGGGAAAAGCAGCTCAACCCCATTATCAAAATAAATTACTTAAAATGAACGCCATAAAACAAAGACAGTGAAAGAGAGAGAAATTCTTACAAAATCCGTTCGGAGGCTCTGATGCAACCTGGATTGACCATATCTAGACCCACAGCTGGATGAGACAAAAGGCTGGACAATCTTGGGGCTGAGAGGATTGGTGAGGTTGGGTGAGCAAACGCAGACCGTTTAAAGTAATACCGCGGGGTACCCACCCCATGGGTCCCAAATCTCCAGGTTCAAGGGCATCTTCCTACATTGAAAACGTGCATGGGAAACCCAGAAGATGGTACAGCGTGTGATCGGGAAAGGTTTCTAAAACGCACCTCATTTCTCCTCTCCTTGTGCTCGGGTTCGCCATTCCAGCCGCTTTACTAACAATCTCCCTACTTGGAGAATCAGCACCTTGAAGCTCCTGTTTCTTTTGTACAGGTTGCAATTTGTCCTGAGGATGAACGGGAAGAGGGGGAACCAACGAGAGACTAGCTCTAGGTGTTGGGACATGCACAGGTCACTCTATTTCCCCATCAGGAAGAAGAATGAAGCACAGGCTCAGCCTGCCCCCCGGAACCAGAATAGGGCCTGAAGCAATCCTGCGCTTTTGCGGCCAGCTCCCAAAAAAGCGAGTTGACAAATGGAGCTCAGGGCCACTGCAATTCACAAACCTGCAGAGTTATAAATGATAACTCTCGTCCACAAATATATTGAGGGAAGGCAACGAAGAGGATTTGAAAGCAAGGCAGAATTGCAGGAAACAGATTTCAGGAGGTAGATTCGACTCGCCTTTAAAGCACATGAAAAGCGGCAAAACGTTGACAATGATGCCCTTGGCCAATAAGGGCGTATGCGTTTTTTCCTGAATATATTCAGGAAAAAACGCATACGCCCTTTTTGGCCAACCAAGCAAGCCGGAAGTGCAAATCAGCACTACAAAGAAGTCTCGCTTGCCATCGGTCAAAAGGGCCATGCTGCCAAAAGTGTAAAAACCAGAAATTCAGGACAGGCCATGGAGACATGGGAGCCTTGCTACGCTGATGGGCAGGATGCCAATTGCCAACAGCCACTCTGGAGAAGTGTACGGTGTGTCCTGAAACATGTAATAAACACAGCTTACAGAGCATAGGGCACTTCCACTCATGGGCGTATAAATTGGGAAAACTAAAAATCAACAAGACACAGGCACCCCAAAGTTTTGGGCTGCTCTGTGTACAAGAACCTCCACTTAGGTACACTTTAAACATGCCAGGAAAGAGAAAAATGGATAAAGAAGTTGTGGTACTTAGGCACAATGGAATATCACTCAGCCATGAAATCAATGTCATAAGGCTAGTAGCAGCATGATGAGTGGATTTAGGGACGAGGATTCTAAGTGAAATAAGTCACACAGAAAAAAAGTCTTATCCTAAGATATCACTTATAGAGGGCATGTCAAAATCGCTACACTTGAACTGAATTACAAAACAGAACAGAGTCACACATTTAGAAGACACACTATGGCTGCTTAACGGGAAAGGTGAGGTGGGCTGATGCATAAAACAAGGGTTTGAAATTAGCTCACATACCGTTCCATAAGCCAAATATGTAACAGACAAGACCTCCTCCCTGCTCAGTGAACTGGACTCAACACCCCCTATTCACCGCACAAGAATATATCTAACTAGCAAGAATCTTAAAACCTATGTATTGATATCTCTCTGGAGTTGAATCAAGAGGGTGTAAAGCGGCATAAACACAGCAGGGAAAAGCAGCTCAACCCCATTATCAAAATAAATTACTTAAAATGAACGCCATGAAACAAAGACAGTGAAAGAGAGAGAAATTCTTACAAAATCCGTTCGGAGGCTCTGATGCAACCTGGATTGACCATATCTAGACCCACAGCTGGATGAGACATAATGCTGGACACTCTTGGGGCTGAGAGGTTTGGTGAGGTTGGGTGAGGAAACGCAGACCCTTTAAAGTAATACCGCGGGGTACCCACCCCATGGGTCCCAAATCTCCAGGTTCAAGGGCATCTTCCTACATTGAAAACGTGCATGGGAAACCCAGAAGATGGTACAGCGTGTGATCGGGAAAGGTTTCTAAAACGCACCTCATTTCTCCTCTCCTTGTGCTCGGGTTCGCCATTCCAGCCGCTTTACTAACAATCTCCCTACTTGGAGAATCAGCACCTTGAAGCTCCTGTTTGTTTCGTACAGGTTGCAATTTGTCCTGAGGATGAACGGGAAGAGGGGGAACCAATGAGAGACTAGCTCTAGGAGTTGGGACAGGCACAGGTCTCTCTATTTCCCCATCAGGAAGAAGAATGTAGCACAGGCTCAGCCTGCCCCCCGGAACCAGAATAGGGCCTGAAGCATTCCTGCGCTTTTGCGGCCAGCTCCCAAAAAAGCGAGTTGACAAATGGAGCTCAGGGCCACTGCAATTCACAAACCTGCAGAGTTATAAATTATAACTCTCGTCCACAAATATATTGAGGGAAGGCAACGAAGAGGATTTGAAAGCAAGGCAGAATTGCAGGAAACAGATTTCAGGAGGTAGATTCGACTCGCCTTTAAAGCACATGAAAAGCGGCAAAACGTTGACAATGATGCCCTTGGCCAATAAGGGCGTATGCGTTTTTTCCTGAATATATTCAGGAAAAAACGCATACGCACTTTTTGGCCAACCAAGCAAGCCAGAAGTGCAAATCAGCGCTACAAAGAAGTCTCGCTTGCCATCGGTCAAAAGGGCCATGCTGCCAAAAGTGTTAAAACCAGAAATTCAGGACAGGCCATGGAGACATGGGAGCCTTGCTACGCTGATGGGCAGGATGCCAATTGCCAACAGCCACTCTGGAGAAGTGTACGGTGTGTCCTGAAACATGTAATAAACACAGCTTACAGAGCATAGGGCACTTCCACTCATGGGCGTATAAATTGGGAAAACTAAAAATCAACAAGACACAGGCACCCCAAAGTTCTGGGCTGCTCTGTGTACAAGAACCTCCACTTAGGTACACCTTAAACATGCCAGGAAAGAGAAAAATGGATAAAGAAGTTGTGGTACTTAGGCACAATGGAATATCACTCAGCCATGAAATCAATGTCATAAGGCTAGTAGCAGCATGATGAGTGGATTTAGGGACGAGGATTCTAAGTGAAATAAGTCACACAGAAAAAGACAGTTATCCTAAGATATCACTTATAGAGGGCATGTCAAAACCGCTACACTTGAACTGAATTACAAAACAGAACAGAGTCACACATTTAGAAGACACACTATGGCTGCTTAACGGGAAAGGTGAGGTGGGCTGATGCATAAAACAAGGGTTTGAAATTAGCTCACATACCGTTCCATAAGCCAAATATGTAATAGACAAGACCTCCTCCCTGCTCAGTGAACTGGACTCAACACCCCCTATTCACCGCACAAGAATATATCTGACTAGCAAGAATCTTAAAACCTATGTATTGATATCTCTCTGGAGTTGAATCAAGAGGGTGTAAAGTGGCATAAACACAGCAGGGAAAAGCAGCTCAACCCCATTATCAAAATAAATTACTTAAAATGAACGCCATAAAACAAAGACAGTGAAAGAGAGAGAAATTCTTACAAAATCCATTCGGAGGCTCTGATGCAACCTGGATTGACCATATCTAGACCCACAGCTGGATGAGACATAAGGCTGGACACTCTTGGGGCTGAGAGGTTTGGTGAGGTTGGGTGAGGAAACGTAGACCCTTTAAAGTAATACCGCGGGGTACCCACCCCATGGGTCCCAAATCTCCAGGTTCAAGGGCATCTTCCTACATTGAAAACGTGCATGGGAAACCCAGAAGATGGTACAGCGTGTGATCGGGAAAGGTTTCTAAAACGCACCTCATTTCTCCTCTCCTTGTGCTCGGGTTCGCCATTCCAGCCGCTTTACTAACAATCTCCCTACTTGGAGAATCAGCACCTTGAAGCTCCTGTTTGTTTCGTACAGGTTGCAATTTGTCCTGAGGATGAACGGGAAGAGGTGGAACCAATGAGAGACGAGCTCTAGGTGTTGGGACAGGCACAGGTCACTCTATTTCCCCATCAGGAAGAAGAATGAAGCACAGGCTCAGCCTGCCCCCCGGAACCAGAATAGGGCCTGAAGCAATCCTGCGCTTTTGCGGCCAGCTCCCAAAAAAGCGAGTTGACAAATGGAGCTCAGGGCCACTGCAATTCACAAACCTGCAGAGTTATAAATGATAACTCTCGTCCACAAATATATTGAGGGAAGGCAACGAAGAGGATTTGAAAGCAAGGCAGAATGGCAGGAAACAGATTTCAGGAGGTAGATTCGACTCGCCTTTAAAGCACATGAAAAGCGGCAAAACGTTGACAATGATGCCCTTGGCCAATAAGGGCGTATGCGTTTTTTCCTGAATATATTCAGGAAAAAACGCATACGCCCTTGTTGGCCAACCACGCAAGCCGGAAGTGCAAATCAGCACTACAAAGAAGTCTCGCTTGCCATCGGTCAAAAGGGCCACGCTGCAAAAAGAGTAAACACCAGAAATGCAGGACAGGCCATGGAGACATGGGAGCCTTGCTAGGCTGAGGGGTGGGATGTCAATTGCCAACAGCCACTCTGGAGAAGTGTACGGTGTGTCCTGAAACATGTAATAAACACAGCTTACAGAGCATAGGGCACTTCCACTCATGGGCGTATAAATTGGGAAAACTAAAAATCAACAAGACACAGGCACCCCAAAGTTTAGGGCTGCTCTGTGTACAAGAACCTCCACTTAGCTACACCTTAAGTATCCCAGGAAAGAGAAATATGGATAAAGAAGTTGTGGTACTTAGGCACAATAGAATATCACTCAGCCATGAAATCAATGTCATAAGGCTAGTAGCAGCATGATGAGTGGATTTAGGGACGAGGATTCTAAGTGAAATAAGTCACACAGAAAAAGACTCTTATCCTAAGATATCACTTATAGAGGGCATGTCAAAATCGCTACACTTGAACTGAATTACAAAACAGAACAGAGTCACATATTTCGAAGACACACTATGGCTGCTTAACGGGAAAGGTGAGGTGGGCTGATGCATAAAACAAGGGTTTGAAATTAGCTCACATACCGTTCCATAAGCCAAATATGTAACAGACAAGACCTCCTCCCTGCTCAGTGAACTGGACTCAACACCCCCTATTCACCGCACAAGAATATATCTGACTAGCAAGAATCTTAAAACCTATGTATTGATATCTCTCTGGAGTTGAATCAAGAGGGTGTAAAGCGGCATAAACACAGCAGGGAAAAGCAGCTCAACCCCATTATCAAAATAAATTAATTAAAATGAAAGCAATGAAACAAAGACAGTGAAAGAGAGAGAAATTCTTACAAAATCCGTTCAGAGGCTCTGATGCAACCTGGATTGACCATATCTAGACCCACAGCTGGATAAGACATAATGCTGGACACTCTTGGGGCTGAGAGGTTTGGTGAGGTTGGGTGAGGAAACGCAGACCCTTTAAAGTAATACCGCGGGGTACCCACCCCATGGGTCCCAAATTTCCAGGTTCAAGGGCATCTTCCTACATTGAAAACGTGCATGGGAAACCCAGAAGATGGTACAGCGTGTGATCGGGAAAGGTTTCTAAAACGCACCTCATTTCTCCTCTCCTTGTGCTCGGGTTCGCCATTCCAGCCGCTTTACTAACAATCTCCCTACTTGGAGAATCAGCACCTTGAAGCTCCTGTTTGTTTCGTACAGGTTGCAATTTGTCCTGAGGATGAACGGGAAGAGGTGGAACCAATGAGAGACTAGCTCTAGGTGTTGGGACAGGCACAGGTCTCTCTATTTCCCCATCAGGAAGAAGAATGAAGCACAGGCTCAGCCTGCCCCCCGGAACCAGAATAGGGCCTGAAGCAATCCTGCGCTTTTGCGGCCAGCTCCCAAAAAAGCGAGTTGACAAATGGAGCTCAGGGCCACTGCAATTCACAAACCTGCAGAGTTATAAATGATAACTCTCGTCCACAAATATATTGAGGGAAGGCAACGAAGAGGATTTGAAAGCAAGGCAGAATTGCAGGAAACAGATTTCAGGAGGTAGATTCGACTCGCCTTTAAAGCACATGAAAAGCAGCAAAACGTTGACAATGATGCCCTTGGCCAAAAAGGGCGTATGCGTTTTTTCCTGAATATATTCAGGAAAAAACGCATACGCCCTTTTTGGCCAACCAAGCAAGCCGGAAGTGCAAATCAGCGCTACAAAGAAGTCACGCTTGCCATCGGTCAAAAGGGCCATGCTGCCAAAAGTGTAAAAACCAGAAATTCAGGACAGGCCATGGAGACATGGGAGCCTTGCTAGGCTGAGGGGTGGGATGTCAGTTGCCAACAGCCACTCTGGAGAAGTGTACGGTGTGTCCTGAAACATGTAATAAACACAGCTTACAGAGCATAGGGCACTTCCACTCATGGGCGTATAAATTGGGAAAACTAAAAATCAACAAGACACAGGCACCCCAAAGTTTCGGGCTGCTCTGTGTACAAGAACCTCCACTTAGGTACACCTTAAACATGCCAGGAAAGAGAAAAATGGATAAAGAAGTTGTGGTACTTAGGCACAATGGAATATCACTCAGCCATGAAATCAATGTCATAAGGCTAGTAGCAGCATGATGAGTGGATTTAGGGACGAGGATTCTAAGTGAAATAAGTCACACAGAAAAAGACAGTTATCCTAAGATATCACTTATAGAGGGCATGTCAAAATCGCTACACTTGAACTGAATTACAAAACAGAACAGAGTCACACATTTAGAAGACACACTATGGCTGCTTAACGGGAAAGGTGAGGTGGGCTGATGCATAAAACAAGGGTTTGAAATTAGCTCACATACCGTTCCATAAGCCAAATATGTAATAGACAAGACCTCCTCCCTGCTCAGTGAACTGGACTCAACACCCCCTATTCACCGCACAAGAATATATCTGACTAGCAAGAATCTTAAAACCTATGTATTGATATCTCTCTGGAGTTGAATCAAGAGGGTGTAAAGCGGCATAAACACAGCAGGGAAAAGCAGCTCAACCCCATTATCAAAATAAATTACTTAAAATGAACGCCATAAAACAAAGACAGTGAAAGAGAGAGAAATTCTTACAAAATCCGTTCGGAGGCTCTGATGCAACCTGGATTGACCATATCTAGACCCACAGCTGGATGAGACATAAGGCTGGACACTCTTGGGGCTGAGAGTTTTGGTGAGGTTGGGTGAGGAAACGCAGACCCTTTAAAGTAATACCGCGAGGTACCCACCCCGTGGGTCCCAAATCTCCAGGTTCAAGGGCATCTTCCTACATTGAAAACGTGCATGGGAAACCCAGAAGATGGTACAGCGTGTGATCGGGAAAGGTTTCTAAAACGCACCTCATTTCTCCTCTCCTTGTGCTCGGGTTCGCCATTCCAGCCGCTTTACTAACAATCTCCCTACTTGGAGAATCAGCACCTTGAAGCTCCTGTTTCTTTTGTACAGGTTGCAATTTATCCTGAGGATGAACGGGAAGAGGGGGAACCAACGAGAGACTAGCTCTAGGTGTTGGGACATGCACAGGTCACTCTATTTCCCCATCAGGAAGAAGAATGAAGCACAGGCTCAGCCTGCCCCCCGGAACCAGAATAGGGCCTGAAGCAATCCTGCGCTTTTGCGGCCAGCTCCCAAAAAAGCGAGTTGACAAATGGAGCTCAGGGCCACTGCAATTCACAAACCTGCAGAGTTATAAATGATAACTCTCGTCCACAAATATATTGAGGGAAGGCAACGAAGAGGATTTGAAAGCAAGGCAGAATTGCAGGAAACAGATTTCAGGAGGTAGATTCGACTCGCCTTTAAAGCACATGAAAAGCGGCAAAACGTTGACAATGATGCCCTTGGCCAATAAGGGCGTATGCGTTTTTTCCTGAATATATTCAGGAAAAAACGCATACGCCCTTTTTGGCCAACCAAGCAAGCCGGAAGTGCAAATCAGCACTACAAAGAAGTCTCGCTTGCCATCGGTCAAAAGGGCCATGCTGCCAAAAGTGTAAAAACCAGAAATTCAGGACAGGCCATGGAGACATGGGAGCCTTGCTACGCTGATGGGCAGGATGCCAATTGCCAACAGCCACTCTGGAGAAGTGTACGGTGTGTCCTGAAACATGTAATAAACACAGCTTACAGAGCATAGGGCACTTCCACTCATGGGCGTATAAATTGGGAAAACTAAAAATCAACAAGACACAGGCACCCCAAAGTTTTGGGCTGCTCTGTGTACAAGAACCTCCACTTAGGTACACTTTAAACATGCCAGGAAAGAGAAAAATGGATAAAGAAGTTGTGGTACTTAGGCACAATGGAATATCACTCAGCCATGAAATCAATGTCATAAGGCTAGTAGCAGCATGATGAGTGGATTTAGGGACGAGGATTCTAAGTGAAATAAGTCACACAGAAAAAAAGTCTTATCCTAAGATATCACTTATAGAGGGCATGTCAAAATCGCTACACTTGAACTGAATTACAAAACAGAACAGAGTCACACATTTAGAAGACACACTATGGCTGCTTAACGGGAAAGGTGAGGTGGGCTGATGCATAAAACAAGGGTTTGAAATTAGCTCACATACCGTTCCATAAGCCAAATATGTAACAGACAAGACCTCCTCCCTGCTCAGTGAACTGGACTCAACACCCCCTATTCACCGCACAAGAATATATCTGACTAGCAAGAATCTTAAAACCTATGTATTGATATCTCTCTGGAGTTGAATCAAGAGGGTGTAAAGCGGCATAAACACAGCAGGGAAAAGCAGCTCAACCCCATTATCAAAATAAATTACTTAAAATGAACGCCATGAAACAAAGACAGTGAAAGAGAGAGAAATTCTTACAAAATCCGTTCGGAGGCTCTGATGCAACCTGGATTGACCATATCTAGACCCACAGCTGGATGAGACATAAGGCTGGACACTCTTGGGGCTGAGAGTTTTGGTGAGGTTGGGTGAGGAAACGCAGACCCTTTAAAGTAATACCGCGGGGTACCCACCCCATGGGTCCCAAATCTCCAGGTTCAAGGGCATCTTGCTACATTGAAAACGTGCATGGGAAACCCAGAAGATGGTACAGCGTGTGATCGGGAAAGGTTTCTAAAACGCACCTCATTTCTCCTCTCCTTGTGCTCGGGTTCGCCATTCCAGCCGCTTTATTAACAATCTCCCTACTTGGAGAATCAGCACCTTGAAGCTCCTGTTTCTTCCGTACAGGTTGCAATTTGTCCTGAGGATGAACGGGAAGAGGGGGAACCAACGAGAGACTAGCTCTAGGTGTTGGGACATGCACAGGTCACTCTATTTCCCCATCAGGAAGAAGAATGAAGCACAGGCTCAGCCTGCCCCCCGGAACCAGAATAGGGCCTGAAGCAATCCTGCGCTTTTGCGGCCAGCTCCCAAAAAAGCGAGTTGACAAATGGAGCTCAGGGCCACTGCAATTCACAAACCTGCAGAGTTATAAATGATAACTCTCGTCCACAAATATATTGAGGGAAGGCAACGAAGAGGATTTGAAAGCAAGGCAGAATTGCAGGAAACAGATTTCAGGAGGTAGATTCGACTCGCCTTTAAAGCACATGAAAAGCAGCAAAACGTTGACAATGATGCCCTTGGCCAAAAAGGGCGTATGCGTTTTTTCCTGAATATATTCAGGAAAAAACGCATACGCCCTTTTTGGCCAACCAAGCAAGCCGGAAGTGCAAATCAGCACTACAAAGAAGTCTCGCTTGCCATCGGTCAAAAGGGCCATGCTGCCAAAAGTGTAAAAACCAGAAATTCAGGACAGGCCATGGAGACATGGGAGCCTTGCTAGGCTGAGGGGTGGGATGTCAATTGCCAACAGCCACTCTGGAGAAGTGTACGGTGTGTCCTGAAACATGTAATAAACACAGCTTACAGAGCATAGGGCACTTCCACTCATGGGCGTATAAATTGGGAAAACTAAAAATCAACAAGACACAGGCACCCCAAAGTTTTGGGCTGCTCTGTGTACAAGAACCTCCACTTAGGTACACCTTAAACATGCCAGGAAAGAGAAAAATGGATAAAGAAGTTGTGGTACTTAGGCACAATGGAATATCACTCAGCCATGAAATCAATGTCATAAGGCTAGTAGCAGCATGATGAGTGGATTTAGGGACGAGGATTCTAAGTGAAATAAGTCACACAGAAAAAGACTCTTATCCTAAGATATCACTTATAGAGGGCATGTCAAAATCGCTACACTTGAACTGAATTACAAAACAGAACAGAGTCACACATTTAGAAGACACACTATGGCTGCTTAACGGGAAAGGTGAGGTGGGCTGATGCATAAAACAAGGGTTTGAAATTAGCTCACATACCGTTCCATAAGCCAAATATGTAACAGACAAGACCTCCTCCCTGCTGAGTGAACTGGACTCAACACCCCCTATTCACCGCACAAGAATATATCTGACTAGCAAGAATCTTAAAACCTATGTATTGATATCTCTCTGGAGTTGAATCAAGAGGGTGTAAAGCGGCATAAACACAGCAGGGAAAAGCAGCTCAACCCCATTATCAAAATAAATTACTTCAAATGAACGCCATGAAACAAAGACAGTGAAAGAGAGAGAAATTCTTACAAAATCCGTTCGGAGGCTCTGATGCAACCTGAATTGACCATATCTAGACCCACAGCTGGATGAGACATAATGCTGGACACTCTTGGGGATGAGAGGTTTGGTGAGGTTGGGTGAGGAAACGCAGACCCTTTAAAGTAATACCGCGGGGTACCCACCCCATGGGTCCCAAATCTCCAGGTTCAAGGGCATCTTCCTACATTGAAAACGTGCATGGGAAACCCAGAAGATGGTACAGCGTGTGATCGGGAAAGGTTTCTAAAACGCACCTCATTTCTCCTCTCCTTGTGCTCGGGTTCGCCATTCCAGCCGCTTTACTAACAATCTCCCTACTTGGAGAATCAGCACCTTGAAGCTCCTGTTTGTTTCGTACAGGTTGCAATTTGTCCTGAGGATGAACGGGAAGAGGTGGAACCAATGAGAGACTAGCTCTAGGTGTTGGGACAGGCACAGGTCTCTCTATTTCCCCATCAGGAAGAAGAATGTAGCACAGGCTCAGCCTGCCCCCTGGAACCAGAATAGGGCCTGAAGCAATCCTGCGCTTTTGCGGCCAGCTCCCAAAAAAGCGAGTTGACAAATGGAGCTCAGGGCCACTGCAATTCACAAACCTGCAGAGTTATAAATGATAACTCTCGTCCACAAATATATTGAGGGAAGGCAACGAAGAGGATTTGAAAGCAAGGCAGAATTGCAGGAAACAGATTTCAGGAGGTAGATTCGACTCGCCTTTAAAGCACATGAAAAGCGGCAAAACGTTGACAATGATGCCCTTTTTGGCCAACCAAGCAAGCCGGAAGTGCAAATCAGCGCTACAAAGAAGTCTCGCTTGCCATCGGTCAAAAGGGCCATGCTGCCAAAAGTGTAAAAACCAGAAATTCAGGACAGGCCATGGAGACATGGGAGCCTTGCTACGCTGATGGGCAGGATGCCAATTGCCAACAGCCACTCTGGAGAAGTGTACGGTGTGTCCTGAAACATGTAATAAACACAGCTTACAGAGCATAGGGCACTTCCACTCATGGGCGTATAAATTGGGAAAACTAAAAATCAACAAGACACAGGCACCCCAAAGTTTAGGGCTGCTCTGTGTACAAGAACCTCCACTTAGCTACACCTTAAGTATCCCAGGAAAGAGAAATATGGATAAAGAAGTTGTGGTACTTAGGCAAAATAGAATATCACTCAGCCATGAAATCAATGTCATAAGGCTACTAGCAGCATGATGAGTGGATTTAGGGATGAGGATTCTAAGTGAAAGAAGTCACACAGAAAAAGACTCTTATCCTAAGATATCACTTATAGAGGGCATGTCAAAATCGCTACACTTGAACTGAATTACAAAACAGAACAGAGTCACATATTTCGAAGACACACTATGGCTGCTTAACGGGAAAGGTGAGGTGGGCTGATGCATAAAACAAGGGTTTGAAATTAGCTCACATACCGTTCCATAAGCCAAATATGTAACAGACAAGACCTCCTCCCTGCTGAGTGAACTGGACTCAACACCCCCTATTCACCGCACAAGAATATATCTGACTAGCAAGAATCTTAAAACCTATGTATTGATATCTCTCTGGAGTTGAATCAAGAGGGTGTAAAGCGGCATAAACACAGCAGGGAAAAGCAGCTCAACCCCATTATCAAAATAAATTACTTAAAATGAACGCCATAAAACAAAGACAGTGAAAGAGAGAGAAATTCTTACAAAATCCGTTCGGAGGCTCTGATGCAACCTGGATTGACCATATCTAGACCCACAGCTGGATGAGACATAAGGCTGGACACTCTTGGGGCTGAGAGTTTTGGTGAGGTTGGGTGAGGAAACGCAGACCCTTTAAAGTAATACCGCGAGGTACCCACCCCGTGGGTCCCAAATCTCCAGGTTCAAGGGCATCTTCCTACATTGAAAACGTGCATGGGAAACCCAGAAGATGGTACAGCGTGTGATCGGGAAAGGTTTCTAAAACGCACCTCATTTCTCCTCTCCTTGTGCTCGGGTTCGCCATTCCAGCCGCTTTACTAACAATCTCCCTACTTGGAGAATCAGCACCTTGAAGCTCCTGTTTCTTTTGTACAGGTTGCAATTTATCCTGAGGATGAACGGGAAGAGGGGGAACCAACGAGAGACTAGCTCTAGGTGTTGGGACATGCACAGGTCACTCTATTTCCCCATCAGGAAGAAGAATGAAGCACAGGCTCAGCCTGCCCCCCGGAACCAGAATAGGGCCTGAAGCAATCCTGCGCTTTTGCGGCCAGCTCCCAAAAAAGCGAGTTGACAAATGGAGCTCAGGGCCACTGCAATTCACAAACCTGCAGAGTTATAAATGATAACTCTCGTCCACAAATATATTGAGGGAAGGCAACGAAGAGGATTTGAAAGCAAGGCAGAATTGCAGGAAACAGATTTCAGGAGGTAGATTCGACTCGCCTTTAAAGCACATGAAAAGCGGCAAAACGTTGACAATGATGCCCTTGGCCAATAAGGGCGTATGCGTTTTTTCCTGAATATATTCAGGAAAAAACGCATACGCCCTTTTTGGCCAACCAAGCAAGCCGGAAGTGCAAATCAGCACTACAAAGAAGTCTCGCTTGCCATCGGTCAAAAGGGCCATGCTGCCAAAAGTGTAAAAACCAGAAATTCAGGACAGGCCATGGAGACATGGGAGCCTTGCTACGCTGATGGGCAGGATGCCAATTGCCAACAGCCACTCTGGAGAAGTGTACGGTGTGTCCTGAAACATGTAATAAACACAGCTTACAGAGCATAGGGCACTTCCACTCATGGGCGTATAAATTGGGAAAACTAAAAATCAACAAGACACAGGCACCCCAAAGTTTTGGGCTGCTCTGTGTACAAGAACCTCCACTTAGGTACACTTTAAACATGCCAGGAAAGAGAAAAATGGATAAAGAAGTTGTGGTACTTAGGCACAATGGAATATCACTCAGCCATGAAATCAATGTCATAAGGCTAGTAGCAGCATGATGAGTGGATTTAGGGACGAGGATTCTAAGTGAAATAAGTCACACAGAAAAAAAGTCTTATCCTAAGATATCACTTATAGAGGGCATGTCAAAATCGCTACACTTGAACTGAATTACAAAACAGAACAGAGTCACACATTTAGAAGACACACTATGGCTGCTTAACGGGAAAGGTGAGGTGGGCTGATGCATAAAACAAGGGTTTGAAATTAGCTCACATACCGTTCCATAAGCCAAATATGTAACAGACAAGACCTCCTCCCTGCTCAGTGAACTGGACTCAACACCCCCTATTCACCGCACAAGAATATATCTGACTAGCAAGAATCTTAAAACCTATGTATTGATATCTCTCTGGAGTTGAATCAAGAGGGTGTAAAGCGGCATAAACACAGCAGGGAAAAGCAGCTCAACCCCATTATCAAAATAAATTACTTAAAATGAACGCCATGAAACAAAGACAGTGAAAGAGAGAGAAATTCTTACAAAATCCGTTCGGAGGCTCTGATGCAACCTGGATTGACCATATCTAGACCCACAGCTGGATGAGACATAAGGCTGGACACTCTTGGGGCTGAGAGGTTTGGTGAGGTTGGGTGAGGAAACGCAGACCCTTTAAAGTAATACCGCGGGGTACCCACCCCATGGGTCCCAAATCTCCAGGTTCAAGGGCATCTTGCTACATTGAAAACATGCATGGGAAACCCAGAAGATGGTACAGCGTGTGATCGGGAAAGGTTTCTAAAACGCACCTCATTTCTCCTCTCCTTGTGCTCGGGTTCGCCATTCCAGCCGCTTTATTAACAATCTCCCTACTTGGAGAATCAGCACCTTGAAGCTCCTGTTTCTTTCGTACAGGTTGCAATTTGTCCTGAGGATGAACGGGAAGAGGGGGAACCAATGAGAGACTAGCTCTAGGTGTTGGGACAGGCACAGGTCACTCTATTTCCCCATCAGGAAGAAGAATGAAGCACAGGCTCAGCCTGCCCCCCGGAACCAGAATAGGGCCTGAAGCAATCCTGCGCTTTTGCGGCCAGCTCCCAAAAAAGCGAGTTGACAAATGGAGCTCAGGGCCACTGCAATTCACAAACCTGCAGAGTTATAAATGATAACTCTCGTCCACAAATATATTGAGGGAAGGCAACGAAGAGGATTTGAAAGCAAGGCAGAATTGCAGGAAACAGATTTCAGGAGGTAGATTCGACTCGCCTTTAAAGCACATGAAAAGCAGCAAAACGTTGACAATGATGCCCTTGGCCAAAAAGGGCGTATGCGTTTTTTCCTGAATATATTCAGGAAAAAACGCATACGCCCTTTTTGGCCAACCAAGCAAGCCGGAAGTGCAAATCAGCGCTACAAAGAAGTCACGCTTGCCATCGGTCAAAAGGGCCATGCTGCCAAAAGTGTAAAAACCAGAAATTCAGGACAGGCCATGGAGACATGGGAGCCTTGCTAGGCTGAGGGGTGGGATGTCAGTTGCCAACAGCCACTCTGGAGAAGTGTACGGTGTGTCCTGAAACATGTAATAAACACAGCTTACAGAGCATAGGGCACTTCCACTCATGGGCGTATAAATTGGGAAAACTAAAAATCAACAAGACACAGGCACCCCAAAGTTTTGGGCTGCTCTGTGTACAAGAACCTCCACTTAGCTACACCTTAAACATGCC
Organism: Eubalaena glacialis; assembly: GCF_028564815.1. Lineage (NCBI taxonomy): Eukaryota > Metazoa > Chordata > Mammalia > Artiodactyla > Balaenidae > Eubalaena > Eubalaena glacialis. The sequence goes on from NC_083716.1 coordinate 145,744,735, forward strand.
AGGAAAGAGAAAAATGGATAAAGAAGTTGTGGTACTTAGGCACAATGGAATATCACTCAGCCATGAAATCAATGTCATAAGGCTAGTAGCAGCATGATGAGTGGATTTAGGGACGAGGATTCTAAGTGAAATAAGTCACACAGAAAAAGACTCTTATCCTAAGATATCACTTATAGAGGGCATGTCAAAATCGCTACACTTGAACTGAATTACAAAACAGAACAGAGTCACACATTTAGAAGACACACTATGGCTGCTTAACGGGAAAGGTGAGGTGGGCTGATGCATAAAACAAGGGTTTGAAATTAGCTCACATACCGTTCCATAAGCCAAATATGTAACAGACAAGACCTCCTCCCTGCTCAGTGAACTGGACTCAACACCCCCTATTCACCGCACAAGAATATATCTGACTAGCAAGAATCTTAAAACCTATGTATTGATATCTCTCTGGAGTTGAATCAAGAGGGTGTAAAGCGGCATAAACACAGCAGGGAAAAGCAGCTCAACCCCATTATCAAAATAAATTACTTAAAATGAACGCCATAAAACAAAGACAGTGAAAGAGAGAGAAATTCTTACAAAATCCGTTCGGAGGCTCTGATGCAACCTGGATTGACCATATCTAGACCCACAGCTGGATGAGACAAAAGGCTGGACAATCTTGGGGCTGAGAGGATTGGTGAGGTTGGGTGAGCAAACGCAGACCGTTTAAAGTAATACCGCGGGGTACCCACCCCATGGGTCCCAAATCTCCAGGTTCAAGGGCATCTTCCTACATTGAAAACGTGCATGGGAAACCCAGAAGATGGTACAGCGTGTGATCGGGAAAGGTTTCTAAAACGCACCTCATTTCTCCTCTCCTTGTGCTCGGGTTCGCCATTCCAGCCGCTTTACTAACAATCTCCCTACTTGGAGAATCAGCACCTTGAAGCTCCTGTTTCTTTTGTACAGGTTGCAATTTGTCCTGAGGATGAACGGGAAGAGGGGGAACCAACGAGAGACTAGCTCTAGGTGTTGGGACATGCACAGGTCACTCTATTTCCCCATCAGGAAGAAGAATGAAGCACAGGCTCAGCCTGCCCCCCGGAACCAGAATAGGGCCTGAAGCAATCCTGCGCTTTTGCGGCCAGCTCCCAAAAAAGCGAGTTGACAAATGGAGCTCAGGGCCACTGCAATTCACAAACCTGCAGAGTTATAAATGATAACTCTCGTCCACAAATATATTGAGGGAAGGCAACGAAGAGGATTTGAAAGCAAGGCAGAATTGCAGGAAACAGATTTCAGGAGGTAGATTCGACTCGCCTTTAAAGCACATGAAAAGCGGCAAAACGTTGACAATGATGCCCTTGGCCAAAAAGGGCGTATGCGTTTTTTCCTGAATATATTCAGGAAAAAACGCATACGCCCTTTTTGGCCAACCAAGCAAGCCGGAAGTGCAAATCAGCACTACAAAGAAGTCTCGCTTGCCATCGGTCAAAAGGGCCATGCTGCCAAAAGTGTAAAAACCAGAAATTCAGGACAGGCCATGGAGACATGGGAGCCTTGCTACGCTGATGGGCAGGATGCCAATTGCCAACAGCCACTCTGGAGAAGTGTACGGTGTGTCCTGAAACATGTAATAAACACAGCTTACAGAGCATAGGGCACTTCCACTCATGGGCGTATAAATTGGGAAAACTAAAAATCAATAAGACACAGGCACCCCAAAGTTTTGGGCTGCTCTGTGTACAAGAACCTCCACTTAGGTACACTTTAAACATGCCAGGAAAGAGAAAAATGGATAAAGAAGTTGTGGTACTTAGGCACAATGGAATATCACTCAGCCATGAAATCAATGTCATAAGGCTAGTAGCAGCATGATGAGTGGATTTAGGGACGAGGATTCTAAGTGAAATAAGTCACACAGAAAAAAAGTCTTATCCTAAGATATCACTTATAGAGGGCATGTCAAAATCGCTACACTTGAACTGAATTACAAAACAGAACAGAGTCACACATTTAGAAGACACACTATGGCTGCTTAACGGGAAAGGTGAGGTGGGCTGATGCATAAAACAAGGGTTTGAAATTAGCTCACATACCGTTCCATAAGCCAAATATGTAACAGACAAGACCTCCTCCCTGCTCAGTGAACTGGACTCAACACCCCCTATTCACCGCACAAGAATATATCTGACTAGCAAGAATCTTAAAACCTATGTATTGATATCTCTCTGGAGTTGAATCAAGAGGGTGTAAAGCGGCATAAACACAGCAGGGAAAAGCAGCTCAACCCCATTATCAAAATAAATTACTTAAAATGAACGCCATGAAACAAAGACAGTGAAAGAGAGAGAAATTCTTACAAAATCCGTTCGGAGGCTCTGATGCAACCTGGATTGACCATATCTAGACCCACAGCTGGATGAGACATAAGGCTGGACACTCTTGGGGCTGAGAGGTTTGGTGAGGTTGGGTGAGGAAACGCAGACCCTTTAAAGTAATACCGCGGGGTACCCACCCCATGGGTCCCAAATCTCCAGGTTCAAGGGCATCTTGCTACATTGAAAACATGCATGGGAAACCCAGAAGATGGTACAGCGTGTGATCGGGAAAGGTTTCTAAAACGCACCTCATTTCTCCTCTCCTTGTGCTCGGGTTCGCCATTCCAGCCGCTTTATTAACAATCTCCCTACTTGGAGAATCAGCACCTTGAAGCTCCTGTTTCTTTCGTACAGGTTGCAATTTGTCCTGAGGATGAACGGGAAGAGGGGGAACCAATGAGAGACTAGCTCTAGGTGTTGGGACAGGCACAGGTCACTCTATTTCCCCATCAGGAAGAAGAATGAAGCACAGGCTCAGCCTGCCCCCCGGAACCAGAATAGGGCCTGAAGCAATCCTGCGCTTTTGCGGCCAGCTCCCAAAAAAGCGAGTTGACAAATGGAGCTCAGGGCCACTGCAATTCACAAACCTGCAGAGTTATAAATGATAACTCTCGTCCACAAATATATTGAGGGAAGGCAACGAAGAGGATTTGAAAGCAAGGCAGAATTGCAGGAAACAGATTTCAGGAGGTAGATTCGACTCGCCTTTAAAGCACATGAAAAGCGGCAAAACGTTGACAATGATGCCCTTGGCCAATAAGGGCGTATGCGTTTTTTCCTGAATATATTCAGGAAAAAACGCATACGCCCTTTTTGGCCAACCAAGCAAGCCGGAAGTGCAAATCAGCGCTACAAAGAAGTCTCGCTTGCCATCGGTCAAAAGGGCCATGCTGCCAAAAGTGTAAAAACCAGAAATTCAGGACAGGCCATGGAGACATGGGAGCCTTGCTACGCTGATGGGCGGGATGCCAATTGCCAACAGCCACTCTGGAGAAGTGTACGGTGTGTCCTGAAACATGTAATAAACACAGCTTACAGAGCATAGGGCACTTCCACTCATGGGCGTATAAATTGGGAAAACTAAAAATCGACAAGACACAGGCACCCCAAAGTTTTGGGCTGCTCTGTGTACAAGAACCTCCACTTAGGTACACTTTAAACATGCCAGGAAAGAGAAAAATGGATAAAGAAGTTGTGGTACTTAGGCACAATGGAATATCACTCAGCCATGAAATCAATGTCATAAGGCTAGTAGCAGCATGATGAGTGGATTTAGGGACGAGGATTCTAAGTGAAATAAGTCACACAGAAAAAAAGTCTTATCCTAAGATATCACTTATAGAGGGCATGTCAAAATCGCTACACTTGAACTGAATTACAAAACAGAACAGAGTCACACATTTAGAAGACACACTATGGCTGCTTAACGGGAAAGGTGAGGTGGGCTGATGCATAAAACAAGGGTTTGAAATTAGCTCACATACCGTTCCATAAGCCAAATATGTAACAGACAAGACCTCCTCCCTGCTCAGTGAACTGGACTCAACACCCCCTATTCACCGCACAAGAATATATCTGACTAGCAAGAATCTTAAAACCTATGTATTGATATCTCTCTGGAGTTGAATCAACAGGGTGTAAAGCGGCATAAACACAGCAGGGAAAAGCAGCTCAACCCCATTATCAAAATAAATTACTTAAAATGAACGCCATAAAACAAAGACAGTGAAAGAGAGAGAAATTCTTACAAAATCCATTCGGAGGCTCTGATGCAACCTGGATTGACCATATCTAGACCCACAGCTGGATGAGACATAAGGCTGGACACTCTTGGGGCTGAGAGGTTTGGTGAGGTCGGGTGAGGAAACGCAGACCCTTTAAAGTAATACCGCGGGGTACCCACCCCATGGGTCCCAAATCTCCAGGTTCAAGGGCATCTTCCTACATTGAAAACGTGCATGGGAAACCCAGAAGATGGTACAGCGTGTGATCGGGAAAGGTTTCTAAAACGCACCTCATTTCTCCTCTCCTTGTGCTCGGGTTCGCCATTCCAGCCGCTTTACTAACAATCTCCCTACTTGGAGAATCAGCACCTTGAAGCTCCTGTTTGTTTCGTACAGGTTGCAATTTGTCCTGAGGATGAACGGGAAGAGGTGGAACCAATGAGAGACTAGCTCTAGGTGTTGGGACAGGCACAGGTCACTCTATTTCCCCATCAGGAAGAAGAATGAAGCACAGGCTCAGCCTGCCCCCCGGAACCAGAATAGGGCCTGAAGCAATCCTGCGCTTTTGCGGCCAGCTCCCAAAAAAGCGAGTTGACAAATGGAGCTCAGGGCCACTGCAATTCACAAACCTGCAGAGTTATAAATGATAACTCTCGTCCACAAATATATTGAGGGAAGGCAACGAAGAGGATTTGAAAGCAAGGCAGAATGGCAGGAAACAGATTTCAGGAGGTAGATTCGACTCGCCTTTAAAGCACATGAAAAGCGGCAAAACGTTGACAATGATGCCCTTGGCTAACAAGGGCGTATGCGTTTTTTCCTGAATATATTCAGGAAAAAACGCATACGCCCTTGTTGGCCAACCAAGCAAGCCGGAAGTGCAAATCAGCACTACAAAGAAGTCTCGCTTGCCATCGGTCAAAAGGGCCACGCTGCAAAAAGAGTAAACACCAGAAATGCAGGACAGGCCATGGAGACATGGGAGCCTTGCTAGGCTGAGGGGTGGGATGTCAATTGCCAACAGCCACTCTGGAGAAGTGTACGGTGTGTCCTGAAACATGTAATAAACACAGCTTACAGAGCATAGGGCACTTCCACTCATGGGCGTATAAATTGGGAAAACTAAAAATCAACAAGACACAGGCACCCCAAAGTTTAGGGCTGCTCTGTGTACAAGAACCTCCACTTAGCTACACCTTAAGTATCCCAGGAAAGAGAAATATGGATAAAGAAGTTGTGGTACTTAGGCACAATAGAATATCACTCAGCCATGAAATCAATGTCATAAGGCTAGTAGCAGCATGATGAGTGGATTTAGGGACGAGGATTCTAAGTGAAAGAAGTCACACAGAAAAAGACTCTTATCCTAAGATATCACTTATAGAGGGCATGTCAAAATCGCTACACTTGAACTGAATTACAAAACAGAACAGAGTCACATATTTCGAAGACACACTATGGCTGCTTAACGGGAAAGGTGAGGTGGGCTGATGCATAAAACAAGGGTTTGAAATTAGCTCACATACCGTTCCATAAGCCAAATATGTAACAGACAAGACCTCCTCCCTGCTGAGTGAACTGGACTCAACACCCCCTATTCACCGCACAAGAATATATCTGACTAGCAAGAATCTTAAAACCTATGTATTGATATCTCTCTGGAGTTGAATCAAGAGGGTGTAAAGCGGCATAAACACAGCAGGGAAAAGCAGCTCAACCCCATTATCAAAATAAATTACTTAAAATGAACGCCATAAAAAAAAGACAGTGAAAGAGAGAGAAATTCTTACAAAATCCGTTCGGAGGCTCTGATGCAACCTGGATTGACCATATCTAGACCCACAGCTGGATGAGACATAAGGCTGGACACTCTTGGGGCTGAGAGTTTTGGTGAGGTTGGGTGAGGAAACGCAGACCCTTTAAAGTAATACCGAGAGGTACCCACCCCGTGGGTCCCAAATCTCCAGGTTCAAGGGCATCTTCCTACATTGAAAACGTTCATGGGAAACCCAGAAGATGGTACAGCGTGTGATCGGGAAAGGTTTCTAAAACGCACCTCATTTCTCCTCTCCTTGTGCTCGGGTTCGCCATTCCAGCCGCTTTACTAACAATCTCCCTACTTGGAGAATCAGCACCTTGAAGCTCCTGTTTCTTTTGTACAGGTTGCAATTTATCCTGAGGATGAACGGGAAGAGGGGGAACCAACGAGAGACTAGCTCTAGGTGTTGGGACATGCACAGGTCACTCTATTTCCCCATCAGGAAGAAGAATGAAGCACAGGCTCAGCCTGCCCCCCGGAACCAGAATAGGGCCTGAAGCAATCCTGCGCTTTTGCGGCCAGCTCCCAAAAAAGCGAGTAGACAAATGGAGCTCAGGGCCACTGCAATTCACAAACCTGCAGAGTTATAAATGATAACTCTCGTCCACAAATATATTGAGGGAAGGCAACGAAGAGGATTTGAAAGCAAGGCAGAATTGCAGGAAACAGATTTCAGGAGGTAGATTCGACTCGCCTTTAAAGCACATGAAAAGCGGCAAAACGTTGACAATGATGCCCTTGGCCAATAAGGGCGTATGCGTTTTTTCCTGAATATATTCAGGAAAAAACGCATACGCCCTTTTTGGCCAACCAAGCAAGCCGGAAGTGCAAATCAGCACTACAAAGAAGTCTCGCTTGCCATCGGTCAAAAGGGCCATGCTGCCAAAAGTGTAAAAACCAGAAATTCAGGACAGGCCATGGAGACATGGGAGCCTTGCTACGCTGATGGGCAGGATGCCAATTGCCAACAGCCACTCTGGAGAAGTGTACGGTGTGTCCTGAAACATGTAATAAACACAGCTTACAGAGCATAGGGCACTTCCACTCATGGGCGTATAAATTGGGAAAACTAAAAATCAACAAGACACAGGCACCCCAAAGTTTTGGGCTGCTCTGTGTACAAGAACCTCCACTTAGGTACACTTTAAACATGCCAGGAAAGAGAAAAATGGATAAAGAAGTTGTGGTACTTAGGCACAATGGAATATCACTCAGCCATGAAATCAATGTCATAAGGCTAGTAGCAGCATGATGAGTGGATTTAGGGACGAGGATTCTAAGTGAAATAAGTCACACAGAAAAAAAGTCTTATCCTAAGATATCACTTATAGAGGGCATGTCAAAATCGCTACACTTGAACTGAATTACAAAACAGAACAGAGTCACACATTTAGAAGACACACTATGGCTGCTTAACGGGAAAGGTGAGGTGGGCTGATGCATAAAACAAGGGTTTGAAATTAGCTCACATACCGTTCCATAAGCCAAATATGTAACAGACAAGACCTCCTCCCTGCTCAGTGAACTGGACTCAACACCCCCTATTCACCGCACAAGAATATATCTGACTAGCAAGAATCTTAAAACCTATGTATTGATATCTCTCTGGAGTTGAATCAAGAGGGTGTAAAGCGGCATAAACACAGCAGGGAAAAGCAGCTCAACCCCATTATCAAAATAAATTACTTAAAATGAACGCCATGAAACAAAGACAGTGAAAGAGAGAGAAATTCTTACAAAATCCGTTCGGAGGCTCTGATGCAACCTGGATTGACCATATCTAGACCCACAGCTGGATGAGACATAAGGCTGGACACTCTTGGGGCTGAGAGGTTTGGTGAGGTTGGGTGAGGAAACGCAGACCCTTTAAAGTAATACCGCGGGGTACCCACCCCATGGGTCCCAAATCTCCAGGTTCAAGGGCATCTTGCTACATTGAAAACATGCATGGGAAACCCAGAAGATGGTACAGCGTGTGATCGGGAAAGGTTTCTAAAACGCACCTCATTTCTCCTCTCCTTGTGCTCGGGTTCGCCATTCCAGCCGCTTTATTAACAATCTCCCTACTTGGAGAATCAGCACCTTGAAGCTCCTGTTTCTTTCGTACAGGTTGCAATTTGTCCTGAGGATGAACGGGAAGAGGGGGAACCAATGAGAGACTAGCTCTAGGTGTTGGGACAGGCACAGGTCACTCTATTTCCCCATCAGGAAGAAGAATGAAGCACAGGCTCAGCCTGCCCCCCGGAACCAGAATAGGGCCTGAAGCAATCCTGCGCTTTTGCGGCCAGCTCCCAAAAAAGCGAGTTGACAAATGGAGCTCAGGGCCACTGCAATTCACAAACCTGCAGAGTTATAAATGATAACTCTCGTCCACAAATATATTGAGGGAAGGCAACGAAGAGGATTTGAAAGCAAGGCAGAATTGCAGGAAACAGATTTCAGGAGGTAGATTCGACTCGCCTTTAAAGCACATGAAAAGCAGCAAAACGTTGACAATGATGCCCTTGGCCAAAAAGGGCGTATGCGTTTTTTCCTGAATATATTCAGGAAAAAACGCATACGCCCTTTTTGGCCAACCAAGCAAGCCGGAAGTGCAAATCAGCGCTACAAAGAAGTCACGCTTGCCATCGGTCAAAAGGGCCATGCTGCCAAAAGTGTAAAAACCAGAAATTCAGGACAGGCCATGGAGACATGGGAGCCTTGCTAGGCTGAGGGGTGGGATGTCAGTTGCCAACAGCCACTCTGGAGAAGTGTACGGTGTGTCCTGAAACATGTAATAAACACAGCTTACAGAGCATAGGGCACTTCCACTCATGGGCGTATAAATTGGGAAAACTAAAAATCAACAAGACACAGGCACCCCAAAGTTTTGGGCTGCTCTGTGTACAAGAACCTCCACTTAGGTACACCTTAAACATGCCAGGAAAGAGAAAAATGGATAAAGAAGTTGTGGTACTTAGGCACAATGGAATATCACTCAGCCATGAAATCAATGTCATAAGGCTAGTAGCAGCATGATGAGTGGATTTAGGGACGAGGATTCTAAGTGAAATAAGTCACACAGAAAAAGACTCTTATCCTAAGATATCACTTATAGAGGGCATGTCAAAATCGCTACACTTGAACTGAATTACAAAACAGAACAGAGTCACACATTTAGAAGACACACTATGGCTGCTTAACGGGAAAGGTGAGGTGGGCTGATGCATAAAACAAGGGTTTGAAATTAGCTCACATACCGTTCCATAAGCCAAATATGTAACAGACAAGACCTCCTCCCTGCTCAGTGAACTGGACTCAACACCCCCTATTCACCGCACAAGAATATATCTGACTAGCAAGAATCTTAAAACCTATGTATTGATATCTCTCTGGAGTTGAATCAAGAGGGTGTAAAGCGGCATAAACACAGCAGGGAAAAGCAGCTCAACCCCATTATCAAAATAAATTACTTAAAATGAACGCCATAAAACAAAGACAGTGAAAGAGAGAGAAATTCTTACAAAATCCGTTCGGAGGCTCTGATGCAACCTGGATTGACCATATCTAGACCCACAGCTGGATGAGACAAAAGGCTGGACAATCTTGGGGCTGAGAGGATTGGTGAGGTTGGGTGAGCAAACGCAGACCGTTTAAAGTAATACCGCGGGGTACCCACCCCATGGGTCCCAAATCTCCAGGTTCAAGGGCATCTTCCTACATTGAAAACGTGCATGGGAAACCCAGAAGATGGTACAGCGTGTGATCGGGAAAGGTTTCTAAAACGCACCTCATTTCTCCTCTCCTTGTGCTCGGGTTCGCCATTCCAGCCGCTTTACTAACAATCTCCCTACTTGGAGAATCAGCACCTTGAAGCTCCTGTTTCTTTTGTACAGGTTGCAATTTGTCCTGAGGATGAACGGGAAGAGGGGGAACCAACGAGAGACTAGCTCTAGGTGTTGGGACATGCACAGGTCACTCTATTTCCCCATCAGGAAGAAGAATGAAGCACAGGCTCAGCCTGCCCCCCGGAACCAGAATAGGGCCTGAAGCAATCCTGCGCTTTTGCGGCCAGCTCCCAAAAAAGCGAGTTGACAAATGGAGCTCAGGGCCACTGCAATTCACAAACCTGCAGAGTTATAAATGATAACTCTCGTCCACAAATATATTGAGGGAAGGCAACGAAGAGGATTTGAAAGCAAGGCAGAATTGCAGGAAACAGATTTCAGGAGGTAGATTCGACTCGCCTTTAAAGCACATGAAAAGCGGCAAAACGTTGACAATGATGCCCTTGGCCAATAAGGGCGTATGCGTTTTTTCCTGAATATATTCAGGAAAAAACGCATACGCACTTTTTGGCCAACCAAGCAAGCCGGAAGTGCAAATCAGCACTACAAAGAAGTCTCGCTTGCCATCGGTCAAAAGGGCCATGCTGCCAAAAGTGTAAAAACCAGAAATTCAGGACAGGCCATGGAGACATGGGAGCCTTGCTACGCTGATGGGCAGGATGCCAATTGCCAACAGCCACTCTGGAGAAGTGTACGGTGTGTCCTGAAACATGTAATAAACACAGCTTACAGAGCATAGGGCACTTCCACTCATGGGCGTATAAATTGGGAAAACTAAAAATCAATAAGACACAGGCACCCCAAAGTTTTGGGCTGCTCTGTGTACAAGAACCTCCACTTAGGTACACTTTAAACATGCCAGGAAAGAGAAAAATGGATAAAGAAGTTGTGGTACTTAGGCACAATGGAATATCACTCAGCCATGAAATCAATGTCATAAGGCTAGTAGCAGCATGATGAGTGGATTTAGGGACGAGGATTCTAAGTGAAATAAGTCACACAGAAAAAAAGTCTTATCCTAAGATATCACTTATAGAGGGCATGTCAAAATCGCTACACTTGAACTGAATTACAAAACAGAACAGAGTCACACATTTAGAAGACACACTATGGCTGCTTAACGGGAAAGGTGAGGTGGGCTGATGCATAAAACAAGGGTTTGAAATTAGCTCACATACCGTTCCATAAGCCAAATATGTAACAGACAAGACCTCCTCCCTGCTCAGTGAACTGGACTCAACACCCCCTATTCACCGCACAAGAATATATCTGACTAGCAAGAATCTTAAAACCTATGTATTGATATCTCTCTGGAGTTGAATCAAGAGGGTGTAAAGCGGCATAAACACAGCAGGGAAAAGCAGCTCAACCCCATTATCAAAATAAATTACTTAAAATGAACGCCATGAAACAAAGACAGTGAAAGAGAGAGAAATTCTTACAAAATCCGTTCGGAGGCTCTGATGCAACCTGGATTGACCATATCTAGACCCACAGCTGGATGAGACATAAGGCTGGACACTCTTGGGGCTGAGAGGTTTGGTGAGGTTGGGTGAGGAAACGCAGACCCTTTAAAGTAATACCGCGGGGTACCCACCCCATGGGTCCCAAATCTCCAGGTTCAAGGGCATCTTGCTACATTGAAAACATGCATGGGAAACCCAGAAGATGGTACAGCGTGTGATCGGGAAAGGTTTCTAAAACGCACCTCATTTCTCCTCTCCTTGTGCTCGGGTTCGCCATTCCAGCCGCTTTATTAACAATCTCCCTACTTGGAGAATCAGCACCTTGAAGCTCCTGTTTCTTTCGTACAGGTTGCAATTTGTCCTGAGGATGAACGGGAAGAGGGGGAACCAATGAGAGACTAGCTCTAGGTGTTGGGACAGGCACAGGTCACTCTATTTCCCCATCAGGAAGAAGAATGAAGCACAGGCTCAGCCTGCCCCCCGGAACCAGAATAGGGCCTGAAGCAATCCTGCGCTTTTGCGGCCAGCTCCCAAAAAAGCGAGTTGACAAATGGAGCTCAGGGCCACTGCAATTCACAAACCTGCAGAGTTATAAATGATAACTCTCGTCCACAAATATATTGAGGGAAGGCAACGAAGAGGATTTGAAAGCAAGGCAGAATTGCAGGAAACAGATTTCAGGAGGTAGATTCGACTCGCCTTTAAAGCACATGAAAAGCGGCAAAACGTTGACAATGATGCCCTTGGCCAATAAGGGCGTATGCGTTTTTTCCTGAATATATTCAGGAAAAAACGCATACGCCCTTTTTGGCCAACCAAGCAAGCCGGAAGTGCAAATCAGCGCTACAAAGAAGTCTCGCTTGCCATCGGTCAAAAGGGCCATGCTGCCAAAAGTGTAAAAACCAGAAATTCAGGACAGGCCATGGAGACATGGGAGCCTTGCTACGCTGATGGGCGGGATGCCAATTGCCAACAGCCACTCTGGAGAAGTGTACGGTGTGTCCTGAAACATGTAATAAACACAGCTTACAGAGCATAGGGCACTTCCACTCATGGGCGTATAAATTGGGAAAACTAAAAATCAACAAGACACAGGCACCCCAAAGTTTAGGGCTGCTCTGTGTACAAGAACCTCCACTTAGCTACACCTTAAGTATCCCAGGAAAGAGAAATATGGATAAAGAAGTTGTGGTACTTAGGCACAATAGAATATCACTCAGCCATGAAATCAATGTCATAAGGCTAGTAGCAGCATGATGAGTGGATTTAGGGACGAGGATTCTAAGTGAAAGAAGTCACACAGAAAAAGACTCTTATCCTAAGATATCACTTATAGAGGGCATGTCAAAATCGCTACACTTGAACTGAATTACAAAACAGAACAGAGTCACATATTTCGAAGACACACTATGGCTGCTTAACGGGAAAGGTGAGGTGGGCTGATGCATAAAACAAGGGTTTGAAATTAGCTCACATACCGTTCCATAAGCCAAATATGTAACAGACAAGACCTCCTCCCTGCTGAGTGAACTGGACTCAACACCCCCTATTCACCGCACAAGAATATATCTGACTAGCAAGAATCTTAAAACCTATGTATTGATATCTCTCTGGAGTTGAATCAAGAGGGTGTAAAGCGGCATAAACACAGCAGGGAAAAGCAGCTCAACCCCATTATCAAAATAAATTACTTAAAATGAACGCCATAAAACAAAGACAGTGAAAGAGAGAGAAATTCTTACAAAATCCGTTCGGAGGCTCTGATGCAACCTGGATTGACCATATCTAGACCCACAGCTGGATGAGACATAAGGCTGGACACTCTTGGGGCTGAGAGTTTTGGTGAGGTTGGGTGAGGAAACGCAGACCCTTTAAAGTAATACCGAGAGGTACCCACCCCGTGGGTCCCAAATCTCCAGGTTCAAGGGCATCTTCCTACATTGAAAACGTGCATGGGAAACCCAGAAGATGGTACAGCGTGTGATCGGGAAAGGTTTCTAAAACGCACCTCATTTCTCCTCTCCTTGTGCTCGGGTTCGCCATTCCAGCCGCTTTACTAACAATCTCCCTACTTGGAGAATCAGCACCTTGAAGCTCCTGTTTCTTTTGTACAGGTTGCAATTTATCCTGAGGATGAACGGGAAGAGGGGGAACCAACGAGAGACTAGCTCTAGGTGTTGGGACATGCACAGGTCACTCTATTTCCCCATCAGGAAGAAGAATGAAGCACAGGCTCAGCCTGCCCCCCGGAACCAGAATAGGGCCTGAAGCAATCCTGCGCTTTTGCGGCCAGCTCCCAAAAAAGCGAGTTGACAAATGGAGCTCAGGGCCACTGCAATTCACAAACCTGCAGAGTTATAAATGATAACTCTCGTCCACAAATATATTGAGGGAAGGCAACGAAGAGGATTTGAAAGCAAGGCAGAATTGCAGGAAACAGATTTCAGGAGGTAGATTCGACTCGCCTTTAAAGCACATGAAAAGCGGCAAAACGTTGACAATGATGCCCTTGGCCAATAAGGGCGTATGCGTTTTTTCCTGAATATATTCAGGAAAAAACGCATACGCCCTTTTTGGCCAACCAAGCAAGCCGGAAGTGCAAATCAGCACTACAAAGAAGTCTCGCTTGCCATCGGTCAAAAGGGCCATGCTGCCAAAAGTGTAAAAACCAGAAATTCAGGACAGGCCATGGAGACATGGGAGCCTTGCTACGCTGATGGGCAGGATGCCAATTGCCAACAGCCACTCTGGAGAAGTGTACGGTGTGTCCTGAAACATGTAATAAACACAGCTTACAGAGCATAGGGCACTTCCACTCATGGGCGTATAAATTGGGAAAACTAAAAATCAACAAGACACAGGCACCCCAAAGTTTTGGGCTGCTCTGTGTACAAGAACCTCCACTTAGGTACACTTTAATCATGCCAGGAAAGAGAAAAATGGATAAAGAAGTTGTGGTACTTAGGCACAATGGAATATCACTCAGCCATGAAATCAATGTCATAAGGCTAGTAGCAGCATGATGAGTGGATTTAGGGACGAGGATTCTAAGTGAAATAAGTCACACAGAAAAAAAGTCTTATCCTAAGATATCACTTATAGAGGGCATGTCAAAATCGCTACACTTGAACTGAATTACAAAACAGAACAGAGTCACACATTTAGAAGACACACTATGGCTGCTTAACGGGAAAGGTGAGGTGGGCTGATGCATAAAACAAGGGTTTGAAATTAGCTCACATACCGTTCCATAAGCCAAATATGTAACAGACAAGACCTCCTCCCTGCTCAGTGAACTGGACTCAACACCCCCTATTCACCGCACAAGAATATATCTGACTAGCAAGAATCTTAAAACCTATGTATTGATATCTCTCTGGAGTTGAATCAAGAGGGTGTAAAGCGGCATAAACACAGCAGGGAAAAGCAGCTCAACCCCATTATCAAAATAAATTACTTAAAATGAACGCCATGAAACAAAGACAGTGAAAGAGAGAGAAATTCTTACAAAATCCGTTCGGAGGCTCTGATGCAACCTGGATTGACCATATCTAGACCCACAGCTGGATGAGACATAAGGCTGGACACTCTTGGGGCTGAGAGGTTTGGTGAGGTTGGGTGAGGAAACGCAGACCCTTTAAAGTAATACCGCGGGGTACCCACCCCATGGGTCCCAAATCTCCAGGTTCAAGGGCATCTTGCTACATTGAAAACATGCATGGGAAACCCAGAAGATGGTACAGCGTGTGATCGGGAAAGGTTTCTAAAACGCACCTCATTTCTCCTCTCCTTGTGCTCGGGTTCGCCATTCCAGCCGCTTTATTAACAATCTCCCTACTTGGAGAATCAGCACCTTGAAGCTCCTGTTTCTTTCGTACAGGTTGCAATTTGTCCTGAGGATGAACGGGAAGAGGGGGAACCAATGAGAGACTAGCTCTAGGTGTTGGGACAGGCACAGGTCACTCTATTTCCCCATCAGGAAGAAGAATGAAGCACAGGCTCAGCCTGCCCCCCGGAACCAGAATAGGGCCTGAAGCAATCCTGCGCTTTTGCGGCCAGCTCCCAAAAAAGCGAGTTGACAAATGGAGCTCAGGGCCACTGCAATTCACAAACCTGCAGAGTTATAAATGATAACTCTCGTCCACAAATATATTGAGGGAAGGCAACGAAGAGGATTTGAAAGCAAGGCAGAATTGCAGGAAACAGATTTCAGGAGGTAGATTCGACTCGCCTTTAAAGCACATGAAAAGCAGCAAAACGTTGACAATGATGCCCTTGGCCAAAAAGGGCGTATGCGTTTTTTCCTGAATATATTCCGGAAAAAACGCATACGCCCTTTTTGGCCAACCAAGCAAGCCGGAAGTGCAAATCAGCGCTACAAAGAAGTCACGCTTGCCATCGGTCAAAAGGGCCATGCTGCCAAAAGTGTAAAAACCAGAAATTCAGGACAGGCCATGGAGACATGGGAGCCTTGCTAGGCTGAGGGGTGGGATGTCAGTTGCCAACAGCCACTCTGGAGAAGTGTACGGTGTGTCCTGAAACATGTAATAAACACAGCTTACAGAGCATAGGGCACTTCCACTCATGGGCGTATAAATTGGGAAAACTAAAAATCAACAAGACACAGGCACCCCAAAGTTTTGGGCTGCTCTGTGTACAAGAACCTCCACTTAGGTACACCTTAAACATGCCAGGAAAGAGAAAAATGGATAAAGAAGTTGTGGTACTTAGGCACAATGGAATATCACTCAGCCATGAAATCAATGTCATAAGGCTAGTAGCAGCATGATGAGTGGATTTAGGGACGAGGATTCTAAGTGAAATAAGTCACACAGAAAAAGACTCTTATCCTAAGATATCACTTATAGAGGGCATGTCAAAATCGCTACACTTGAACTGAATTACAAAACAGAACAGAGTCACACATTTAGAAGACACACTATGGCTGCTTAACGGGAAAGGTGAGGTGGGCTGATGCATAAAACAAGGGTTTGAAATTAGCTCACATACCGTTCCATAAGCCAAATATGTAACAGACAAGACCTCCTCCCTGCTCAGTGAACTGGACTCAACACCCCCTATTCACCGCACAAGAATATATCTGACTAGCAAGAATCTTAAAACCTATGTATTGATATCTCTCTGGAGTTGAATCAAGAGGGTGTAAAGCGGCATAAACACAGCAGGGAAAAGCAGCTCAACCCCATTATCAAAATAAATTACTTAAAATGAACGCCATAAAACAAAGACAGTGAAAGAGAGAGAAATTCTTACAAAATCCGTTCGGAGGCTCTGATGCAACCTGGATTGACCATATCTAGACCCACAGCTGGATGAGACATAAGGCTGGACACTCTTGGGGCTGAGAGGTTTGGTGAGGTTGGGTGAGGAAACGCAGACCCTTTAAAGTAATACCGCGGGGTACCCACCCCATGGGTCCCAAATCTCCAGGTTCAAGGGCATCTTGCTACATTGAAAACATGCATGGGAAACCCAGAAGATGGTACAGCGTGTGATCGGGAAAGGTTTCTAAAACGCACCTCATTTCTCCTCTCCTTGTGCTCGGGTTCGCCATTCCAGCCGCTTTATTAACAATCTCCCTACTTGGAGAATCAGCACCTTGAAGCTCCTGTTTCTTTCGTACAGGTTGCAATTTGTCCTGAGGATGAACGGGAAGAGGGGGAACCAATGAGAGACTAGCTCTAGGTGTTGGGACAGGCACAGGTCACTCTATTTCCCCATCAGGAAGAAGAATGAAGCACAGGCTCAGCCTGCCCCCCGGAACCAGAATAGGGCCTGAAGCAATCCTGCGCTTTTGCGGCCAGCTCCCAAAAAAGCGAGTTGACAAATGGAGCTCAGGGCCACTGCAATTCACAAACCTGCAGAGTTATAAATGATAACTCTCGTCCACAAATATATTGAGGGAAGGCAACGAAGAGGATTTGAAAGCAAGGCAGAATTGCAGGAAACAGATTTCAGGAGGTAGATTCGACTCGCCTTTAAAGCACATGAAAAGCAGCAAAACGTTGACAATGATGCCCTTGGCCAAAAAGGGCGTATGCGTTTTTTCCTGAATATATTCAGGAAAAAACGCATACGCCCTTTTTGGCCAACCAAGCAAGCCGGAAGTGCAAATCAGCGCTACAAAGAAGTCACGCTTGCCATCGGTCAAAAGGGCCATGCTGCCAAAAGTGTAAAAACCAGAAATTCAGGACAGGCCATGGAGACATGGGAGCCTTGCTAGGCTGAGGGGTGGGATGTCAGTTGCCAACAGCCACTCTGGAGAAGTGTACGGTGTGTCCTGAAACATGTAATAAACACAGCTTACAGAGCATAGGGCACTTCCACTCATGGGCGTATAAATTGGGAAAACTAAAAATCAACAAGACACAGGCACCCCAAAGTTTTGGGCTGCTCTGTGTACAAGAACCTCCACTTAGGTACACCTTAAACATGCCAGGAAAGAGAAAAATGGATAAAGAAGTTGTGGTACTTAGGCACAATGGAATATCACTCAGCCATGAAATCAATGTCATAAGGCTAGTAGCAGCATGATGAGTGGATTTAGGGACGAGGATTCTAAGTGAAATAAGTCACACAGAAAAAGACTCTTATCCTAAGATATCACTTATAGAGGGCATGTCAAAATCGCTACACTTGAACTGAATTACAAAACAGAACAGAGTCACACATTTAGAAGACACACTATGGCTGCTTAACGGGAAAGGTGAGGTGGGCTGATGCATAAAACAAGGGTTTGAAATTAGCTCACATACCGTTCCATAAGCCAAATATGTAACAGACAAGACCTCCTCCCTGCTCAGTGAACTGGACTCAACACCCCCTATTCACCGCACAAGAATATATCTGACTAGCAAGAATCTTAAAACCTATGTATTGATATCTCTCTGGAGTTGAATCAAGAGGGTGTAAAGCGGCATAAACACAGCAGGGAAAAGCAGCTCAACCCCATTATCAAAATAAATTACTTAAAATGAACGCCATAAAACAAAGACAGTGAAAGAGAGAGAAATTCTTACAAAATCCGTTCGGAGGCTCTGATGCAACCTGGATTGACCATATCTAGACCCACAGCTGGATGAGACAAAAGGCTGGACAATCTTGGGGCTGAGAGGATTGGTGAGGTTGGGTGAGCAAACGCAGACCGTTTAAAGTAATACCGCGGGGTACCCACCCCATGGGTCCCAAATCTCCAGGTTCAAGGGCATCTTCCTACATTGAAAACGTGCATGGGAAACCCAGAAGATGGTACAGCGTGTGATCGGGAAAGGTTTCTAAAACGCACCTCATTTCTCCTCTCCTTGTGCTCGGGTTCGCCATTCCAGCCGCTTTACTAACAATCTCCCTACTTGGAGAATCAGCACCTTGAAGCTCCTGTTTCTTTTGTACAGGTTGCAATTTGTCCTGAGGATGAACGGGAAGAGGGGGAACCAACGAGAGACTAGCTCTAGGTGTTGGGACATGCACAGGTCACTCTATTTCCCCATCAGGAAGAAGAATGAAGCACAGGCTCAGCCTGCCCCCCGGAACCAGAATAGGGCCTGAAGCAATCCTGCGCTTTTGCGGCCAGCTCCCAAAAAAGCGAGTTGACAAATGGAGCTCAGGGCCACTGCAATTCACAAACCTGCAGAGTTATAAATGATAACTCTCGTCCACAAATATATTGAGGGAAGGCAACGAAGAGGATTTGAAAGCAAGGCAGAATTGCAGGAAACAGATTTCAGGAGGTAGATTCGACTCGCCTTTAAAGCACATGAAAAGCGGCAAAACGTTGACAATGATGCCCTTGGCCAATAAGGGCGTATGCGTTTTTTCCTGAATATATTCAGGAAAAAACGCATACGCCCTTTTTGGCCAACCAAGCAAGCCGGAAGTGCAAATCAGCACTACAAAGAAGTCTCGCTTGCCATCGGTCAAAAGGGCCATGCTGCCAAAAGTGTAAAAACCAGAAATTCAGGACAGGCCATGGAGACATGGGAGCCTTGCTACGCTGATGGGCAGGATGCCAATTGCCAACAGCCACTCTGGAGAAGTGTACGGTGTGTCCTGAAACATGTAATAAACACAGCTTACAGAGCATAGGGCACTTCCACTCATGGGCGTATAAATTGGGAAAACTAAAAATCAATAAGACACAGGCACCCCAAAGTTTTGGGCTGCTCTGTGTACAAGAACCTCCACTTAGGTACACTTTAAACATGCCAGGAAAGAGAAAAATGGATAAAGAAGTTGTGGTACTTAGGCACAATGGAATATCACTCAGCCATGAAATCAATGTCATAAGGCTAGTAGCAGCATGATGAGTGGATTTAGGGACGAGGATTCTAAGTGAAATAAGTCACACAGAAAAAAAGTCTTATCCTAAGATATCACTTATAGAGGGCATGTCAAAATCGCTACACTTGAACTGAATTACAAAACAGAACAGAGTCACACATTTAGAAGACACACTATGGCTGCTTAACGGGAAAGGTGAGGTGGGCTGATGCATAAAACAAGGGTTTGAAATTAGCTCACATACCGTTCCATAAGCCAAATATGTAACAGACAAGACCTCCTCCCTGCTCAGTGAACTGGACTCAACACCCCCTATTCACCGCACAAGAATATATCTGACTAGCAAGAATCTTAAAACCTATGTATTGATATCTCTCTGGAGTTGAATCAAGAGGGTGTAAAGCGGCATAAACACAGCAGGGAAAAGCAGCTCAACCCCATTATCAAAATAAATTACTTAAAATGAACGCCATGAAACAAAGACAGTGAAAGAGAGAGAAATTCTTACAAAATCCGTTCGGAGGCTCTGATGCAACCTGGATTGACCATATCTAGACCCACAGCTGGATGAGACATAAGGCTGGACACTCTTGGGGCTGAGAGGTTTGGTGAGGTTGGGTGAGGAAACGCAGACCCTTTAAAGTAATACCGCGGGGTACCCACCCCATGGGTCCCAAATCTCCAGGTTCAAGGGCATCTTGCTACATTGAAAACATGCATGGGAAACCCAGAAGATGGTACAGCGTGTGATCGGGAAAGGTTTCTAAAACGCACCTCATTTCTCCTCTCCTTGTGCTCGGGTTCGCCATTCCAGCCGCTTTATTAACAATCTCCCTACTTGGAGAATCAGCACCTTGAAGCTCCTGTTTCTTTCGTACAGGTTGCAATTTGTCCTGAGGATGAACGGGAAGAGGGGGAACCAATGAGAGACTAGCTCTAGGTGTTGGGACAGGCACAGGTCACTCTATTTCCCCATCAGGAAGAAGAATCAAGCACAGGCTCAGCCTGCCCCCCGGAACCAGAATAGGGCCTGAAGCAATCCTGCGCTTTTGCGGCCAGCTCCCAAAAAAGCGAGTTGACAAATGGAGCTCAGGGCCACTGCAATTCACAAACCTGCAGAGTTATAAATGATAACTCTCGTCCACAAATATATTGAGGGAAGGCAACGAAGAGGATTTGAAAGCAAGGCAGAATTGCAGGAAACAGATTTCAGGAGGTAGATTCGACTCGCCTTTAAAGCACATGAAAAGCGGCAAAACGTTGACAATGATGCCCTTGGCCAATAAGGGCGTATGCGTTTTTTCCTGAATATATTCAGGAAAAAACGCATACGCCCTTTTTGGCCAACCAAGCAAGCCGGAAGTGCAAATCAGCGCTACAAAGAAGTCTCGCTTGCCATCGGTCAAAAGGGCCATGCTGCCAAAAGTGTAAAAACCAGAAATTCAGGACAGGCCATGGAGACATGGGAGCCTTGCTACGCTGATGGGCGGGATGCCAATTGCCAACAGCCACTCTGGAGAAGTGTACGGTGTGTCCTGAAACATGTAATAAACACAGCTTACAGAGCATAGGGCACTTCCACTCATGGGCGTATAAATTGGGAAAACTAAAAATCGACAAGACACAGGCACCCCAAAGTTTTGGGCTGCTCTGTGTACAAGAACCTCCACTTAGGTACACTTTAAACATGCCAGGAAAGAGAAAAATGGATAAAGAAGTTGTGGTACTTAGGCACAATGGAATATCACTCAGCCATGAAATCAATGTCATAAGGCTAGTAGCAGCATGATGAGTGGATTTAGGGACGAGGATTCTAAGTGAAATAAGTCACACAGAAAAAAAGTCTTATCCTAAGATATCACTTATAGAGGGCATGTCAAAATCGCTACACTTGAACTGAATTACAAAACAGAACAGAGTCACACATTTAGAAGACACACTATGGCTGCTTAACGGGAAAGGTGAGGTGGGCTGATGCATAAAACAAGGGTTTGAAATTAGCTCACATACCGTTCCATAAGCCAAATATGTAACAGACAAGACCTCCTCCCTGCTCAGTGAACTGGACTCAACACCCCCTATTCACCGCACAAGAATATATCTGACTAGCAAGAATCTTAAAACCTATGTATTGATATCTCTCTGGAGTTGAATCAAGAGGGTGTAAAGCGGCATAAACACAGCAGGGAAAAGCAGCTCAACCCCATTATCAAAATAAATTACTTAAAATGAACGCCATAAAACAAAGACAGTGAAAGAGAGAGAAATTCTTACAAAATCCGTTCGGAGGCTCTGATGCAACCTGGATTGACCATATCTAGACCCACAGCTGGATGAGACAAAAGGCTGGACAATCTTGGGGCTGAGAGGATTGGTGAGGTTGGGTGAGCAAACGCAGACCGTTTAAAGTAATACCGCGGGGTACCCACCCCATGGGTCCCAAATCTCCAGGTTCAAGGGCATCTTCCTACATTGAAAACGTGCATGGGAAACCCAGAAGATGGTACAGCGTGTGATCGGGAAAGGTTTCTAAAACGCACCTCATTTCTCCTCTCCTTGTGCTCGGGTTCGCCATTCCAGCCGCTTTACTAACAATCTCCCTACTTGGAGAATCAGCACCTTGAAGCTCCTGTTTCTTTTGTACAGGTTGCAATTTGTCCTGAGGATGAACGGGAAGAGGGGGAACCAACGAGAGACTAGCTCTAGGTGTTGGGACATGCACAGGTCACTCTATTTCCCCATCAGGAAGAAGAATGAAGCACAGGCTCAGCCTGCCCCCCGGAACCAGAATAGGGCCTGAAGCAATCCTGCGCTTTTGCGGCCAGCTCCCAAAAAAGCGAGTTGACAAATGGAGCTCAGGGCCACTGCAATTCACAAACCTGCAGAGTTATAAATGATAACTCTCGTCCACAAATATATTGAGGGAAGGCAACGAAGAGGATTTGAAAGCAAGGCAGAATTGCAGGAAACAGATTTCAGGAGGTAGATTCGACTCGCCTTTAAAGCACATGAAAAGCGGCAAAACGTTGACAATGATGCCCTTGGCCAATAAGGGCGTATGCGTTTTTTCCTGAATATATTCAGGAAAAAACGCATACGCCCTTTTTGGCCAACCAAGCAAGCCGGAAGTGCAAATCAGCACTACAAAGAAGTCTCGCTTGCCATCGGTCAAAAGGGCCATGCTGCCAAAAGTGTAAAAACCAGAAATTCAGGACAGGCCATGGAGACATGGGAGCCTTGCTACGCTGATGGGCAGGATGCCAATTGCCAACAGCCACTCTGGAGAAGTGTACGGTGTGTCCTGAAACATGTAATAAACACAGCTTACAGAGCATAGGGCACTTCCACTCATGGGCGTATAAATTGGGAAAACTAAAAATCAACAAGACACAGGCACCCCAAAGTTTTGGGCTGCTCTGTGTACAAGAACCTCCACTTAGGTACACTTTAAACATGCCAGGAAAGAGAAAAATGGATAAAGAAGTTGTGGTACTTAGGCACAATGGAATATCACTCAGCCATGAAATCAATGTCATAAGGCTAGTAGCAGCATGATGAGTGGATTTAGGGACGAGGATTCTAAGTGAAATAAGTCACACAGAAAAAAAGTCTTATCCTAAGATATCACTTATAGAGGGCATGTCAAAATCGCTACACTTGAACTGAATTACAAAACAGAACAGAGTCACACATTTAGAAGACACACTATGGCTGCTTAACGGGAAAGGTGAGGTGGGCTGATGCATAAAACAAGGGTTTGAAATTAGCTCACATACCGTTCCATAAGCCAAATATGTAACAGACAAGACCTCCTCCCTGCTCAGTGAACTGGACTCAACACCCCCTATTCACCGCACAAGAATATATCTGACTAGCAAGAATCTTAAAACCTATGTATTGATATCTCTCTGGAGTTGAATCAAGAGGGTGTAAAGCGGCATAAACACAGCAGGGAAAAGCAGCTCAACCCCATTATCAAAATAAATTACTTAAAATGAACGCCATGAAACAAAGACAGTGAAAGAGAGAGAAATTCTTACAAAATCCGTTCGGAGGCTCTGATGCAACCTGGATTGACCATATCTAGACCCACAGCTGGATGAGACATAATGCTGGACACTCTTGGGGCTGAGAGGTTTGGTGAGGTTGGGTGAGGAAACGCAGACCCTTTAAAGTAATACCGCGGGGTACCCACCCCATGGGTCCCAAATCTCCAGGTTCAAGGGCATCTTCCTACATTGAAAACGTGCATGGGAAACCCAGAAGATGGTACAGCGTGTGATCGGGAAAGGTTTCTAAAACGCACCTCATTTCTCCTCTCCTTGTGCTCGGGTTCGCCATTCCAGCCACTTTACTAACAATCTCCCTACTTGGAGAATCAGCACCTTGAAGCTCCTGTTTGTTTCGTACAGGTTGCAATTTGTCCTGAGGATGAACGGGAAGAGGGGGAACCAATGAGAGACTAGCTCTAGGAGTTGGGACAGGCACAGGTCTCTCTATTTCCCCATCAGGAAGAAGAATGTAGCACAGGCTCAGCCTGCCCCCCGGAACCAGAATAGGGCCTGAAGCATTCCTGCGCTTTTGCGGCCAGCTCCCAAAAAAGCGAGTTGACAAATGGAGCTCAGGGCCACTGCAATTCACAAACCTGCAGAGTTATAAATTATAACTCTCGTCCACAAATATATTGAGGGAAGGCAACGAAGAGGATTTGAAAGCAAGGCAGAATTGCAGGAAACAGATTTCAGGAGGTAGATTCGACTCGCCTTTAAAGCACATGAAAAGCGGCAAAACGTTGACAATGATGCCCTTGGCCAATAAGGGCGTATGCGTTTTTTCCTGAATATATTCAGGAAAAAACGCATACGCACTTTTTGGCCAACCAAGCAAGCCAGAAGTGCAAATCAGCGCTACAAAGAAGTCTCGCTTGCCATCGGTCAAAAGGGCCATGCTGCCAAAAGTGTTAAAACCAGAAATTCAGGACAGGCCATGGAGACATGGGAGCCTTGCTACGCTGATGGGCAGGATGCCAATTGCCAACAGCCACTCTGGAGAAGTGTACGGTGTGTCCTGAAACATGTAATAAACACAGCTTACAGAGCATAGGGCACTTCCACTCATGGGCGTATAAATTGGGAAAACTAAAAATCAACAAGACACAGGCACCCCAAAGTTCTGGGCTGCTCTGTGTACAAGAACCTCCACTTAGGTACACCTTAAACATGCCAGGAAAGAGAAAAATGGATAAAGAAGTTGTGGTACTTAGGCACAATGGAATATCACTCAGCCATGAAATCAATGTCATAAGGCTAGTAGCAGCATGATGAGTGGATTTAGGGACGAGGATTCTAAGTGAAATAAGTCACACAGAAAAAGACAGTTATCCTAAGATATCACTTATAGAGGGCATGTCAAAACCGCTACACTTGAACTGAATTACAAAACAGAACAGAGTCACACATTTAGAAGACACACTATGGCTGCTTAACGGGAAAGGTGAGGTGGGCTGATGCATAAAACAAGGGTTTGAAATTAGCTCACATACCGTTCCATAAGCCAAATATGTAATAGACAAGACCTCCTCCCTGCTCAGTGAACTGGACTCAACACCCCCTATTCACCGCACAAGAATATATCTGACTAGCAAGAATCTTAAAACCTATGTATTGATATCTCTCTGGAGTTGAATCAAGAGGGTGTAAAGTGGCATAAACACAGCAGGGAAAAGCAGCTCAACCCCATTATCAAAATAAATTACTTAAAATGAACGCCATAAAACAAAGACAGTGAAAGAGAGAGAAATTCTTACAAAATCCATTCGGAGGCTCTGATGCAACCTGGATTGACCATATCTAGACCCACAGCTGGATGAGACATAAGGCTGGACACTCTTGGGGCTGAGAGGTTTGGTGAGGTTGGGTGAGGAAACGTAGACCCTTTAAAGTAATACCGCGGGGTACCCACCCCATGGGTCCCAAATCTCCAGGTTCAAGGGCATCTTCCTACATTGAAAACGTGCATGGGAAACCCAGAAGATGGTACAGCGTGTGATCGGGAAAGGTTTCTAAAACGCACCTCATTTCTCCTCTCCTTGTGCTCGGGTTCGCCATTCCAGCCGCTTTACTAACAATCTCCCTACTTGGAGAATCAGCACCTTGAAGCTCCTGTTTGTTTCGTACAGGTTGCAATTTGTCCTGAGGATGAACGGGAAGAGGTGGAACCAATGAGAGACGAGCTCTAGGTGTTGGGACAGGCACAGGTCACTCTATTTCCCCATCAGGAAGAAGAATGAAGCACAGGCTCAGCCTGCCCCCCGGAACCAGAATAGGGCCTGAAGCAATCCTGCGCTTTTGCGGCCAGCTCCCAAAAAAGCGAGTTGACAAATGGAGCTCAGGGCCACTGCAATTCACAAACCTGCAGAGTTATAAATGATAACTCTCGTCCACAAATATATTGAGGGAAGGCAACGAAGAGGATTTGAAAGCAAGGCAGAATGGCAGGAAACAGATTTCAGGAGGTAGATTCGACTCGCCTTTAAAGCACATGAAAAGCGGCAAAACGTTGACAATGATGCCCTTGGCCAATAAGGGCGTATGCGTTTTTTCCTGAATATATTCAGGAAAAAACGCATACGCCCTTGTTGGCCAACCACGCAAGCCGGAAGTGCAAATCAGCACTACAAAGAAGTCTCGCTTGCCATCGGTCAAAAGGGCCACGCTGCAAAAAGAGTAAACACCAGAAATGCAGGACAGGCCATGGAGACATGGGAGCCTTGCTAGGCTGAGGGGTGGGATGTCAATTGCCAACAGCCACTCTGGAGAAGTGTACGGTGTGTCCTGAAACATGTAATAAACACAACTTACAGAGCATAGGGCACTTCCACTCATGGGCGTATAAATTGGGAAAACTAAAAATCAACAAGACACAGGCACCCCAAAGTTTAGGGCTGCTCTGTGTACAAGAACCTCCACTTAGCTACACCTTAAGTATCCCAGGAAAGAGAAATATGGATAAAGAAGTTGTGGTACTTAGGCACAATAGAATATCACTCAGCCATGAAATCAATGTCATAAGGCTAGTAGCAGCATGATGAGTGGATTTAGGGACGAGGATTCTAAGTGAAATAAGTCACACAGAAAAAGACTCTTATCCTAAGATATCACTTATAGAGGGCATGTCAAAATCGCTACACTTGAACTGAATTACAAAACAGAACAGAGTCACATATTTCGAAGACACACTATGGCTGCTTAACGGGAAAGGTGAGGTGGGCTGATGCATAAAACAAGGGTTTGAAATTAGCTCACATACCGTTCCATAAGCCAAATATGTAACAGACAAGACCTCCTCCCTGCTCAGTGAACTGGACTCAACACCCCCTATTCACCGCACAAGAATATATCTGACTAGCAAGAATCTTAAAACCTATGTATTGATATCTCTCTGGAGTTGAATCAAGAGGGTGTAAAGCGGCATAAACACAGCAGGGAAAAGCAGCTCAACCCCATTATCAAAATAAATTACTTAAAATGAAAGCAATGAAACAAAGACAGTGAAAGAGAGAGAAATTCTTACAAAATCCGTTCAGAGGCTCTGATGCAACCTGGATTGACCATATCTAGACCCACAGCTGGATAAGACATAATGCTGGACACTCTTGGGGCTGAGAGGTTTGGTGAGGTTGGGTGAGGAAACGCAGACCCTTTAAAGTAATACCGCGGGGTACCCACCCCATGGGTCCCAAATTTCCAGGTTCAAGGGCATCTTCCTACATTGAAAACGTGCATGGGAAACCCAGAAGATGGTACAGCGTGTGATCGGGAAAGGTTTCTAAAACGCACCTCATTTCTCCTCTCCTTGTGCTCGGGTTCGCCATTCCAGCCGCTTTACTAACAATCTCCCTACTTGGAGAATCAGCACCTTGAAGCTCCTGTTTGTTTCGTACAGGTTGCAATTTGTCCTGAGGATGAACGGGAAGAGGTGGAACCAATGAGAGACTAGCTCTAGGTGTTGGGACAGGCACAGGTCTCTCTATTTCCCCATCAGGAAGAAGAATGAAGCACAGGCTCAGCCTGCCCCCCGGAACCAGAATAGGGCCTGAAGCAATCCTGCGCTTTTGCGGCCAGCTCCCAAAAAAGCGAGTTGACAAATGGAGCTCAGGGCCACTGCAATTCACAAACCTGCAGAGTTATAAATGATAACTCTCGTCCACAAATATATTGAGGGAAGGCAACGAAGAGGATTTGAAAGCAAGGCAGAATTGCAGGAAACAGATTTCAGGAGGTAGATTCGACTCGCCTTTAAAGCACATGAAAAGCGGCAAAACGTTGACAATGATGCCCTTGGCCAATAAGGGCGTATGCGTTTTTTCCTGAATATATTCAGGAAAAAACGCATACGCCCTTTTTGGCCAACCAAGCAAGCCGGAAGTGCAAATCAGCACTACAAAGAAGTCTCGCTTGCCATCGGTCAAAAGGGCCATGCTGCCAAAAGTGTAAAAACCAGAAATTCAGGACAGGCCATGGAGACATGGGAGCCTTGCTACGCTGATGGGCAGGATGCCAATTGCCAACAGCCACTCTGGAGAAGTGTACGGTGTGTCCTGAAACATGTAATACACACAGCTTACAGAGCATAGGACACTTCCACTCATGGGCGTATAAATTGGGAAAACTAAAAATCAACAAGACACAGGCACCCCAAAGTTTTGGGCTGCTCTGTGTACAAGAACCTCCACTTAGCTACACCTTAAGTATCCCAGGAAAGAGAAAAATGGATAAAGAAGTTGTGGTACTTAGGCACAATGGAATATCACTCAGCCATGAAATCAATGTCATAAGGCTAGTAGCAGCATGATGAGTGGATTTAGGGACGAGGATTCTAAGTGAAATAAGTCACACAGAAAAAGACTCTTATCCTAAGATATCACTTATAGAGGGCATGTCAAAATCGCTACACTTGAACTGAATTACAAAACAGAACAGAGTCACACATTTAGAAGACACACTATGGCTGCTTAACGGGAAAGGTGAGGTGGGCTGATGCATAAAACAAGGGTTTGAAATTAGCTCACATACCGTTCCATAAGCCAAATATGTAACAGACAAGACCTCCTCCCTGCTCAGTGAACTGGACTCAACACCCCCTATTCACCGCAGAAGAATATATCTGACTAGCAAGAATCTTAAAACCTATGTATTGATATCTCTCTGGAGTTGAATCAAGAGGGTGTAAAGCGGCATAAACACAGCAGGGAAAAGCAGCTCAACCCCATTATCAAAATAAATTACTTAAAATGAACGCCATAAAACAAAGACAGTGAAAGAGAGAGAAATTCTTACAAAATCCGTTCGGAGGCTCTGATGCAACCTGGATTGACCATATCTAGACCCACAGCTGGATGAGACAAAAGGCTGGACAATCTTGGGGCTGAGAGGATTGGTGAGGTTGGGTGAGCAAACGCAGACCGTTTAAAGTAATACCGCGTGGTACCCACCCCATGGGTCCCAAATCTCCAGGTTCAAGGGCATCTTCCTACATTGAAAACGTGCATGGGAAACCCAGAAGATGGTACAGCGTGTGATCGGGAAAGGTTTCTAAAACGCACCTCATTTCTCCTCTCCTTGTGCTCGGGTTCGCCATTCCAGCCGCTTTACTAACAATCTCCCTACTTGGAGAATCAGCACCTTGAAGCTCCTGTTTCTTTTGTACAGGTTGCAATTTGTCCTGAGGATGAACGGGAAGAGGGGGAACCAACGAGAGACTAGCTCTAGGTGTTGGGACAGGCACAGGTCACTCTATTTCCCCATCAGGAAGAAGAATGAAGCACAGGCTCAGCCTGCCCCCCGGAACCAGAATAGGGCCTGAAGCAATCCTGCGCTTTTGCGGCCAGCTCCCAAAAAAGCGAGTTGACAAATGGAGCTCAGGGCCACTGCAATTCACAAACCTGCAGAGTTATAAATGATAACTCTCGTCCACAAATATATTGAGGGAAGGCAACGAAGAGGATTTGAAAGCAAGGCAAAATTGCAGGAAACAGATTTCAGGAGGTAGATTCGACTCGCCTTTAAAGCACATGAAAAGCGGCAAAACGTTGACAATGATGCCCTTGGCCAATAAGGGCGTATGCGTTTTTTCCTGAATATATTCAGGAAAAAACGCATACGCACTTTTTGGCCAACCAAGCAAGCCGGAAGTGCAAATCAGCACTACAAAGAAGTCTCGCTTGCCATCGGTCAAAAGGGCCATGCTGCAAAAAGTGTAAAAACCAGAAATTCAGGACAGGCCATGGAGACATGGGAGCCTTGCTACGCTGATGGGCAGGATGCCAATTGCCAACAGCCACTCTGGAGAAGTGTACGGTGTGTCCTGAAACATGTAATAAACACAGCTTACAGAGCATAGGGCACTTCCACTCATGGGCGTATAAATTGGGAAAACTAAAAATCAACAAGACACAGGCACCCCAAAGTTTTGGGCTGCTCTGTGTACAAGAACCTCCACTTAGCTACACCTTAAGTATCCCAGGAAAGAGAAAAATGGATAAAGAAGTTGTGGTACTTAGGCACAATGGAATATCACTCAGCCATGAAATCAATGTCATAAGGCTAGTAGCAGCATGATGAGTGGATTTAGGGACGAGGATTCTAAGTGAAATAAGTCACACAGAAAAAGACTCTTATCCTAAGATATCACTTATAGAGGGCATGTCAAAATCGCTACACTTGAACTGAATTACAAAACAGAACAGAGTCACACATTTAGAAGACACACTATGGCTGCTTAACGGGAAAGGTGAGGTGGGCTGATGCATAAAACAAGGGTTTGAAATTAGCTCACATACCGTTCCATAAGCCAAATATGTAACAGACAAGACCTCCTCCCTGCTCAGTGAACTGGACTCAACACCCCCTATTCACCGCACAAGAATATATCTGACTAGCAAGAATCTTAAAACCTATGTATTGATATCTCTCTGGAGTTGAATCAAGAGGGTGTAAAGCGGCATAAACACAGCAGGGAAAAGCAGCTCAACCCCATTATCAAAATAAATTACTTAAAATGAACGCCATAAAACAAAGACAGTGAAAGAGAGAGAAATTCTTACAAAATCCGTTCGGAGGCTCTGATGCAACCTGGATTGACCATATCTAGACCCACAGCTGGATGAGACAAAAGGCTGGACAATCTTGGGGCTGAGAGGATTGGTGAGGTTGGGTGAGCAAACGCAGACCGTTTAAAGTAATACCGCGTGGTACCCACCCCATGGGTCCCAAATCTCCAGGTTCAAGGGCATCTTCCTACATTGAAAACGTGCATGGGAAACCCAGAAGATGGTACAGCGTGTGATCGGGAAAGGTTTCTAAAACGCACCTCATTTCTCCTCTCCTTGTGCTCGGGTTCGCCATTCCAGCCGCTTTACTAACAATCTCCCTACTTGGAGAATCAGCACCTTGAAGCTCCTGTTTCTTTTGTACAGGTTGCAATTTGTCCTGAGGATGAACGGGAAGAGGGGGAACCAACGAGAGACTAGCTCTAGGTGTTGGGACATGCACAGGTCACTCTATTTCCCCATCAGGAAGAAGAATGAAGCACAGGCTCAGCCTGCCCCCCGGAACCAGAATAGGGCCTGAAGCAATCCTGCGCTTTTGCGGCCAGCTCCCAAAAAAGCGAGTTGACAAATGGAGCGCAGGGCCACTGCAATTCACAAACCTGCAGAGTTATAAATGATAACTCTCGTCCACAAATATATTAAGGGAAGGCAACGAAGAGGATTTGAAAGCAAGGCAGAATTGCAGGAAACAGATTTCAGGAGGTAGATTCGACTCGCCTTTAAAGCACATGAAAAGCGGCAAAACGTTGACAATGATGCCCTTGGCCAATAAGGGCGTATGCGTTTTTTCCTGAATATATTCAGGAAAAAACGCATACGCCCTTTTTGGCCAACCAAGCAAGCCGGAAGTGCAAATCAGCACTACAAAGAAGTCTCGCTTGCCATCGGTCAAAAGGGCCATGCTGCCAAAAGTGTAAAAACCAGAAATTCAGGACAGGCCATGGAGACATGGGAGCCTTGCTAGGCTGAGGGGTGGGATGTCAGTTGCCAACAGCCACTCTGGAGAAGTGTACGGTGTGTCCTGAAACATGTAATAAACACAGCTTACAGAGCATAGGGCACTTCCACTCATGGGCGTATAAATTGGGAAAACTAAAAATCAACAAGACACAGGCACCCCAAAGTTTTGGGCTGCTCTGTGTACAAGAACCTCCACTTAGGTACACCTTAAACATGCCAGGAAAGAGAAAAATGGATAAAGAAGTTGTGGTACTTAGGCACAATGGAATATCACTCAGCCATGAAATCAATGTCATAAGGCTAGTAGCAGCATGATGAGTGGATTTAGGGACGAGGATTCTAAGTGAAATAAGTCACACAGAAAAAGACTCTTATCCTAAGATATCACTTATAGAGGGCATGTCAAAATCGCTACACTTGAACTGAATTACAAAACAGAACAGAGTCACACATTTAGAAGACACACTATGGCTGCTTAACGGGAAAGGTGAGGTGGGCTGATGCATAAAACAAGGGTTTGAAATTAGCTCACATACCGTTCCATAAGCCAAATATGTAACAGACAAGACCTCCTCCCTGCTCAGTGAACTGGACTCAACACCCCCTATTCACCGCACAAGAATATATCTGACTAGCAAGAATCTTAAAACCTATGTATTGATATCTCTCTGGAGTTGAATCAAGAGGGTGTAAAGCGGCATAAACACAGCAGGGAAAAGCAGCTCAACCCCATTATCAAAATAAATTACTTAAAATGAACGCCATAAAACAAAGACAGTGAAAGAGAGAGAAATTCTTACAAAATCCGTTCGGAGGCTCTGATGCAACCTGGATTGACCATATCTAGATCCACAGCTGGATGAGACAAAAGGCTGGACAATCTTGGGGCTGAGAGGATTGGTGAGGTTGGGTGAGCAAACGCAGACCGTTTAAAGTAATACCGCGTGGTACCCACCCCATGGGTCCCAAATCTCCAGGTTCAAGGGCATCTTCCTACATTGAAAACGTGCATGGGAAACCCAGAAGATGGTACAGCGTGTGATCGGGAAAGGTTTCTAAAACGCACCTCATTTCTCCTCTCCTTGTGCTCGGGTTCGCCATTCCAGCCGCTTTACTAACAATCTCCCTACTTGGAGAATCAGCACCTTGAAGCTCCTGTTTCTTTTGTACAGGTTGCAATTTGTCCTGAGGATGAACGGGAAGAGGGGGAACCAACGAGAGACTAGCTCTAGGTGTTGGGACATGCACAGGTCACTCTATTTCCCCATCAGGAAGAAGAATGAAGCACCGGCTCAGCCTGCCCCCCGGAACCAGAATAGGGCCTGAAGCAATCCTGCGCTTTTGCGGCCAGCTCCCAAAAAAGCGAGTTGACAAATGGAGCTCAGGGCCACTGCAATTCACAAACCTGCAGAGTTATAAATGATAACTCTCGTCCACAAATATATTGAGGGAAGGCAACGAAGAGGATTTGAAAGCAAGGCAGAATTGCAGGAAACAGATTTCAGGAGGTAGATTCGACTCGCCTTTAAAGCACATGAAAAGTGGCAAAACGTTGACAATGATGCCCTTGGCCAATAAGGGCGTATGCGTTTTTTCCTGAATATATTCAGGAAAAAACGCATACGCCCTTGTTGGCCAACCAAGCAAGCCGGAAGTGCAAATCAGCACTACAAAGAAGTCTCGCTTGCCATCGGTCAAAAGGGCCACGCTGCAAAAAGAGTAAACACCAGAAATGCAGGACAGGCCATGGAGACATGGGAGCCTTGCTAGGCTGAGGGGTGGGATGTCAATTGCCAACAGCCACTCTGGAGAAGTGTACGGTGTGTCCTGAAACATGTAATAAACACAGCTTACAGAGCATAGGGCACTTCCACTCATGGGCGTATAAATTGGGAAAACTAAAAATCAACAAGACACAGGCACCCCAAAGTTTAGGGCTGCTCTGTGTACAAGAACCTCCACTTAGCTACAACTTAAGTATCCCAGGAAAGAGAAAAATGGATAAAGAAGTTGTGGTACTTAGGCACAATGGAATATCACTCAGCCATGAAATCAATGTCATAAGGCTAGTAGCAGCATGATGAGTGGATTTAGGGACGAGGATTCTAAGTGAAATAAGTCACACAGAAAAAGACTCTTATCCTAAGATATCACTTATAGAGGGCATGTCAAAATCGCTACACTTGAACTGAATTACAAAACAGAACAGAGTCACACATTTAGAAGACACACTATGGCTGCTTAACGGGAAAGGTGAGGTGGGCTGATGCATAAAACAAGGGTTTGAAATTAGCTCACATACCGTTCCATAAGCCAAATATGTAACAGACAAGACCTCCTCCCTGCTCAGTGAACTGGACTCAACACCCCCTATTCACCGCACAAGAATATATCTGACTAGCAAGAATCTTAAAACCTATGTATTGATATCTCTCTGGAGTTGAATCAAGAGGGTGTAAAGCGGCATAAACACAGCAGGGAAAAGCAGCTCAACCCCATTATCAAAATAAATTACTTAAAATGAACGCCATGAAACAAAGACAGTGAAAGAGAGAGAAATTCTTACAAAATCCGTTCGGAGGCTCTGATGCAACCTGGATTGACCATATCTACACCCACAGCTGGATGAGACATAAGGCTGGACACTCTTGGGGCTGAGAGGTTTGGTGAGGTTGGGTGAGGAAACGCAGACCCTTTAAAGTAATACCGCGGGGTACCCACCCCATGGGTCCCAAATCTCCAGGTTCAAGGGCATCTTGCTACATTGAAAACATGCATGGGAAACCCAGAAGATGGTACAGCGTGTGATCGGGAAAGGTTTCTAAAACGCACCTCATTTCTCCTCTCCTTGTGCTCGGGTTCGCCATTCCAGCCGCTTTATTAACAATCTCCCTACTTGGAGAATCAGCACCTTGAAGCTCCTGTTTCTTTCGTACAGGTTGCAATTTGTCCTGAGGATGAACGGGAAGAGGGGGAACCAATGAGAGACTAGCTCTAGGTGTTGGGACAGGCACAGGTCACTCTATTTCCCCATCAGGAAGAAGAATGAAGCACAGGCTCAGCCTGCCCCCCGGAACCAGAATAGGGCCTGAAGCAATCCTGCGCTTTTGCGGCCAGCTCCCAAAAAAGCGAGTTGACAAATGGAGCTCAGGGCCACTGCAATTCACAAACCTGCAGAGTTATAAATGATAACTCTCGTCCACAAATATATTGAGGGAAGGCAACGAAGAGGATTTGAAAGCAAGGCAGAATTGCAGGAAACAGATTTCAGGAGGTAGATTCGACTCGCCTTTAAAGCACATGAAAAGCGGCAAAACGTTGACAATGATGCCCTTGGCCAATAAGGGCGTATGCGTTTTTTCCTGAATATATTCAGGAAAAAACGCATACGCCCTTTTTGGCCAACCAAGCAAGCCGGAAGTGCAAATCAGCGCTACAAAGAAGTCTCGCTTGCCATCGGTCAAAAGGGCCATGCTGCCAAAAGTGTAAAAACCAGAAATTCAGGACAGGCCATGGAGACATGGGAGCCTTGCTACGCTGATGGGCGGGATGCCAATTGCCAACAGCCACTCTGGAGAAGTGTACGGTGTGTCCTGAAACATGTAATAAACACAGCTTACAGAGCATAGGGCACTTCCACTCATGGGCGTATAAATTGGGAAAACTAAAAATCAACAAGACACAGGCACCCCAAAGTTTAGGGCTGCTCTGTGTACAAGAACCTCCACTTAGCTACACCTTAAGTATCCCAGGAAAGAGAAATATGGATAAAGAAGTTGTGGTACTTAGGCACAATAGAATATCACTCAGCCATGAAATCAATGTCATAAGGCTAGTAGCAGCATGATGAGTGGATTTAGGGACGAGGATTCTAAGTGAAAGAAGTCACACAGAAAAAGACTCTTATCCTAAGATATCACTTATAGAGGGCATGTCAAAATCGCTACACTTGAACTGAATTACAAAACAGAACAGAGTCACATATTTCGAAGACACACTATGGCTGCTTAACGGGAAAGGTGAGGTGGGCTGATGCATAAAACAAGGGTTTGAAATTAGCTCACATACCGTTCCATAAGCCAAATATGTAACAGACAAGACCTCCTCCCTGCTGAGTGAACTGGACTCAACACCCCCTATTCACCGCACAAGAATATATCTGACTAGCAAGAATCTTAAAACCTATGTATTGATATCTCTCTGGAGTTGAATCAAGAGGGTGTAAAGCGGCATAAACACAGCAGGGAAAAGCAGCTCAACCCCATTATCAAAATAAATTACTTAAAATGAACGCCATAAAACAAAGACAGTGAAAGAGAGAGAAATTCTTACAAAATCCGTTCGGAGGCTCTGATGCAACCTGGATTGACCATATCTAGACCCACAGCTGGATGAGACATAAGGCTGGACACTCTTGGGGCTGAGAGTTTTGGTGAGGTTGGGTGAGGAAACGCAGACCCTTTAAAGTAATACCGAGAGGTACCCACCCCGTGGGTCCCAAATCTCCAGGTTCAAGGGCATCTTCCTACATTGAAAACGTGCATGGGAAACCCAGAAGATGGTACAGCGTGTGATCGGGAAAGGTTTCTAAAACGCACCTCATTTCTCCTCTCCTTGTGCTCGGGTTCGCCATTCCAGCCGCTTTACTAACAATCTCCCTACTTGGAGAATCAGCACCTTGAAGCTCCTGTTTCTTTTGTACAGGTTGCAATTTATCCTGAGGATGAACGGGAAGAGGGGGAACCAACGAGAGACTAGCTCTAGGTGTTGGGACATGCACAGGTCACTCTATTTCCCCATCAGGAAGAAGAATGAAGCACAGGCTCAGCCTGCCCCCCGGAACCAGAATAGGGCCTGAAGCAATCCTGCGCTTTTGCGGCCAGCTCCCAAAAAAGCGAGTTGACAAATGGAGCTCAGGGCCACTGCAATTCACAAACCTGCAGAGTTATAAATGATAACTCTCGTCCACAAATATATTGAGGGAAGGCAACGAAGAGGATTTGAAAGCAAGGCAGAATTGCAGGAAACAGATTTCAGGAGGTAGATTCGACTCGCCTTTAAAGCACATGAAAAGCGGCAAAACGTTGACAATGATGCCCTTGGCCAATAAGGGCGTATGCGTTTTTTCCTGAATATATTCAGGAAAAAACGCATACGCCCTTTTTGGCCAACCAAGCAAGCCGGAAGTGCAAATCAGCACTACAAAGAAGTCTCGCTTGCCATCGGTCAAAAGGGCCATGCTGCCAAAAGTGTAAAAACCAGAAATTCAGGACAGGCCATGGAGACATGGGAGCCTTGCTACGCTGATGGGCAGGATGCCAATTGCCAACAGCCACTCTGGAGAAGTGTACGGTGTGTCCTGAAACATGTAATAAACACAGCTTACAGAGCATAGGGCACTTCCACTCATGGGCGTATAAATTGGGAAAACTAAAAATCAACAAGACACAGGCACCCCAAAGTTTTGGGCTGCTCTGTGTACAAGAACCTCCACTTAGGTACACTTTAATCATGCCAGGAAAGAGAAAAATGGATAAAGAAGTTGTGGTACTTAGGCACAATGGAATATCACTCAGCCATGAAATCAATGTCATAAGGCTAGTAGCAGCATGATGAGTGGATTTAGGGACGAGGATTCTAAGTGAAATAAGTCACACAGAAAAAAAGTCTTATCCTAAGATATCACTTATAGAGGGCATGTCAAAATCGCTACACTTGAACTGAATTACAAAACAGAACAGAGTCACACATTTAGAAGACACACTATGGCTGCTTAACGGGAAAGGTGAGGTGGGCTGATGCATAAAACAAGGGTTTGAAATTAGCTCACATACCGTTCCATAAGCCAAATATGTAACAGACAAGACCTCCTCCCTGCTGAGTGAACTGGACTCAACACCCCCTATTCACCGCACAAGAATATATCTGACTAGCAAGAATCTTAAAACCTATGTATTGATATCTCTCTGGAGTTGAATCAAGAGGGTGTAAAGCGGCATAAACACAGCAGGGAAAAGCAGCTCAACCCCATTATCAAAATAAATTACTTAAAATGAACGCCATGAAACAAAGACAGTGAAAGAGAGAGAAATTCTTACAAAATCCGTTCGGAGGCTCTGATGCAACCTGGATTGACCATATCTAGACCCACAGCTGGATGAGACATAAGGCTGGACACTCTTGGGGCTGAGAGGTTTGGTGAGGTTGGGTGAGGAAACGCAGACCCTTTAAAGTAATACCGCGGGGTACCCACCCCATGGGTCCCAAATCTCCAGGTTCAAGGGCATCTTGCTACATTGAAAACATGCATGGGAAACCCAGAAGATGGTACAGCGTGTGATCGGGAAAGGTTTCTAAAACGCACCTCATTTCTCCTCTCCTTGTGCTCGGGTTCGCCATTCCAGCCGCTTTATTAACAATCTCCCTACTTGGAGAATCAGCACCTTGAAGCTCCTGTTTCTTTCGTACAGGTTGCAATTTGTCCTGAGGATGAACGGGAAGAGGGGGAACCAATGAGAGACTAGCTCTAGGTGTTGGGACAGGCACAGGTCACTCTATTTCCCCATCAGGAAGAAGAATGAAGCACAGGCTCAGCCTGCCCCCCGGAACCAGAATAGGGCCTGAAGCAATCCTGCGCTTTTGCGGCCAGCTCCCAAAAAAGCGAGTTGACAAATGGAGCTCAGGGCCACTGCAATTCACAAACCTGCAGAGTTATAAATGATAACTCTCGTCCACAAATATATTGAGGGAAGGCAACGAAGAGGATTTGAAAGCAAGGCAGAATTGCAGGAAACAGATTTCAGGAGGTAGATTCGACTCGCCTTTAAAGCACATGAAAAGCAGCAAAACGTTGACAATGATGCCCTTGGCCAAAAAGGGCGTATGCGTTTTTTCCTGAATATATTCAGGAAAAAACGCATACGCCCTTTTTGGCCAACCAAGCAAGCCGGAAGTGCAAATCAGCGCTACAAAGAAGTCACGCTTGCCATCGGTCAAAAGGGCCATGCTGCCAAAAGTGTAAAAACCAGAAATTCAGGACAGGCCATGGAGACATGGGAGCCTTGCTAGGCTGAGGGGTGGGATGTCAGTTGCCAACAGCCACTCTGGAGAAGTGTACGGTGTGTCCTGAAACATGTAATAAACACAGCTTACAGAGCATAGGGCACTTCCACTCATGGGCGTATAAATTGGGAAAACTAAAAATCAACAAGACACAGGCACCCCAAAGTTTTGGGCTGCTCTGTGTACAAGAACCTCCACTTAGGTACACCTTAAACATGCCAGGAAAGAGAAAAATGGATAAAGAAGTTGTGGTACTTAGGCACAATGGAATATCACTCAGCCATGAAATCAATGTCATAAGGCTAGTAGCAGCATGATGAGTGGATTTAGGGACGAGGATTCTAAGTGAAATAAGTCACACAGAAAAAGACTCTTATCCTAAGATATCACTTATAGAGGGCATGTCAAAATCGCTACACTTGAACTGAATTACAAAACAGAACAGAGTCACACATTTAGAAGACACACTATGGCTGCTTAACGGGAAAGGTGAGGTGGGCTGATGCATAAAACAAGGGTTTGAAATTAGCTCACATACCGTTCCATAAGCCAAATATGTAACAGACAAGACCTCCTCCCTGCTCAGTGAACTGGACTCAACACCCCCTATTCACCGCACAAGAATATATCTGACTAGCAAGAATCTTAAAACCTATGTATTGATATCTCTCTGGAGTTGAATCAAGAGGGTGTAAAGCGGCATAAACACAGCAGGGAAAAGCAGCTCAACCCCATTATCAAAATAAATTACTTAAAATGAACGCCATAAAACAAAGACAGTGAAAGAGAGAGAAATTCTTACAAAATCCGTTCGGAGGCTCTGATGCAACCTGGATTGACCATATCTAGACCCACAGCTGGATGAGACAAAAGGCTGGACAATCTTGGGGCTGAGAGGATTGGTGAGGTTGGGTGAGCAAACGCAGACCGTTTAAAGTAATACCGCGGGGTACCCACCCCATGGGTCCCAAATCTCCAGGTTCAAGGGCATCTTCCTACATTGAAAACGTGCATGGGAAACCCAGAAGATGGTACAGCGTGTGATCGGGAAAGGTTTCTAAAACGCACCTCATTTCTCCTCTCCTTGTGCTCGGGTTCGCCATTCCAGCCGCTTTACTAACAATCTCCCTACTTGGAGAATCAGCACCTTGAAGCTCCTGTTTCTTTTGTACAGGTTGCAATTTGTCCTGAGGATGAACGGGAAGAGGGGGAACCAACGAGAGACTAGCTCTAGGTGTTGGGACATGCACAGGTCACTCTATTTCCCCATCAGGAAGAAGAATGAAGCACAGGCTCAGCCTGCCCCCCGGAACCAGAATAGGGCCTGAAGCAATCCTGCGCTTTTGCGGCCAGCTCCCAAAAAAGCGAGTTGACAAATGGAGCTCAGGGCCACTGCAATTCACAAACCTGCAGAGTTATAAATGATAACTCTCGTCCACAAATATATTGAGGGAAGGCAACGAAGAGGATTTGAAAGCAAGGCAGAATTGCAGGAAACAGATTTCAGGAGGTAGATTCGACTCGCCTTTAAAGCACATGAAAAGCGGCAAAACGTTGACAATGATGCCCTTGGCCAATAAGGGCGTATGCGTTTTTTCCTGAATATATTCAGGAAAAAACGCATACGCCCTTTTTGGCCAACCAAGCAAGCCGGAAGTGCAAATCAGCACTACAAAGAAGTCTCGCTTGCCATCGGTCAAAAGGGCCATGCTGCCAAAAGTGTAAAAACCAGAAATTCAGGACAGGCCATGGAGACATGGGAGCCTTGCTACGCTGATGGGCAGGATGCCAATTGCCAACAGCCACTCTGGAGAAGTGTACGGTGTGTCCTGAAACATGTAATAAACACAGCTTACAGAGCATAGGGCACTTCCACTCATGGGCGTATAAATTGGGAAAACTAAAAATCAATAAGACACAGGCACCCCAAAGTTTTGGGCTGCTCTGTGTACAAGAACCTCCACTTAGGTACACTTTAAACATGCCAGGAAAGAGAAAAATGGATAAAGAAGTTGTGGTACTTAGGCACAATGGAATATCACTCAGCCATGAAATCAATGTCATAAGGCTAGTAGCAGCATGATGAGTGGATTTAGGGACGAGGATTCTAAGTGAAATAAGTCACACAGAAAAAAAGTCTTATCCTAAGATATCACTTATAGAGGGCATGTCAAAATCGCTACACTTGAACTGAATTACAAAACAGAACAGAGTCACACATTTAGAAGACACACTATGGCTGCTTAACGGGAAAGGTGAGGTGGGCTGATGCATAAAACAAGGGTTTGAAATTAGCTCACATACCGTTCCATAAGCCAAATATGTAACAGACAAGACCTCCTCCCTGCTCAGTGAACTGGACTCAACACCCCCTATTCACCGCACAAGAATATATCTGACTAGCAAGAATCTTAAAACCTATGTATTGATATCTCTCTGGAGTTGAATCAAGAGGGTGTAAAGCGGCATAAACACAGCAGGGAAAAGCAGCTCAACCCCATTATCAAAATAAATTACTTAAAATGAACGCCATGAAACAAAGACAGTGAAAGAGAGAGAAATTCTTACAAAATCCGTTCGGAGGCTCTGATGCAACCTGGATTGACCATATCTAGACCCACAGCTGGATGAGACATAAGGCTGGACACTCTTGGGGCTGAGAGGTTTGGTGAGGTTGGGTGAGGAAACGCAGACCCTTTAAAGTAATACCGCGGGGTACCCACCCCATGGGTCCCAAATCTCCAGGTTCAAGGGCATCTTGCTACATTGAAAACATGCATGGGAAACCCAGAAGATGGTACAGCGTGTGATCGGGAAAGGTTTCTAAAACGCACCTCATTTCTCCTCTCCTTGTGCTCGGGTTCGCCATTCCAGCCGCTTTATTAACAATCTCCCTACTTGGAGAATCAGCACCTTGAAGCTCCTGTTTCTTTCGTACAGGTTGCAATTTGTCCTGAGGATGAACGGGAAGAGGGGGAACCAATGAGAGACTAGCTCTAGGTGTTGGGACAGGCACAGGTCACTCTATTTCCCCATCAGGAAGAAGAATCAAGCACAGGCTCAGCCTGCCCCCCGGAACCAGAATAGGGCCTGAAGCAATCCTGCGCTTTTGCGGCCAGCTCCCAAAAAAGCGAGTTGACAAATGGAGCTCAGGGCCACTGCAATTCACAAACCTGCAGAGTTATAAATGATAACTCTCGTCCACAAATATATTGAGGGAAGGCAACGAAGAGGATTTGAAAGCAAGGCAGAATTGCAGGAAACAGATTTCAGGAGGTAGATTCGACTCGCCTTTAAAGCACATGAAAAGCGGCAAAACGTTGACAATGATGCCCTTGGCCAATAAGGGCGTATG
The DNA here is from genome assembly GCF_028564815.1 of Eubalaena glacialis. Taxonomy (NCBI): domain Eukaryota; kingdom Metazoa; phylum Chordata; class Mammalia; order Artiodactyla; family Balaenidae; genus Eubalaena; species Eubalaena glacialis. Next base: position 145,786,722 of record NC_083716.1, read on the forward strand.
CGTTTTTTCCTGAATATATTCAGGAAAAAACGCATACGCCCTTTTTGGCCAACCAAGCAAGCCGGAAGTGCAAATCAGCGCTACAAAGAAGTCTCGCTTGCCATCGGTCAAAAGGGCCATGCTGCCAAAAGTGTAAAAACCAGAAATTCAGGACAGGCCATGGAGACATGGGAGCCTTGCTACGCTGATGGGCGGGATGCCAATTGCCAACAGCCACTCTGGAGAAGTGTACGGTGTGTCCTGAAACATGTAATAAACACAGCTTACAGAGCATAGGGCACTTCCACTCATGGGCGTATAAATTGGGAAAACTAAAAATCGACAAGACACAGGCACCCCAAAGTTTTGGGCTGCTCTGTGTACAAGAACCTCCACTTAGGTACACTTTAAACATGCCAGGAAAGAGAAAAATGGATAAAGAAGTTGTGGTACTTAGGCACAATGGAATATCACTCAGCCATGAAATCAATGTCATAAGGCTAGTAGCAGCATGATGAGTGGATTTAGGGACGAGGATTCTAAGTGAAATAAGTCACACAGAAAAAAAGTCTTATCCTAAGATATCACTTATAGAGGGCATGTCAAAATCGCTACACTTGAACTGAATTACAAAACAGAACAGAGTCACACATTTAGAAGACACACTATGGCTGCTTAACGGGAAAGGTGAGGTGGGCTGATGCATAAAACAAGGGTTTGAAATTAGCTCACATACCGTTCCATAAGCCAAATATGTAACAGACAAGACCTCCTCCCTGCTCAGTGAACTGGACTCAACACCCCCTATTCACCGCACAAGAATATATCTGACTAGCAAGAATCTTAAAACCTATGTATTGATATCTCTCTGGAGTTGAATCAAGAGGGTGTAAAGCGGCATAAACACAGCAGGGAAAAGCAGCTCAACCCCATTATCAAAATAAATTACTTAAAATGAACGCCATAAAACAAAGACAGTGAAAGAGAGAGAAATTCTTACAAAATCCGTTCGGAGGCTCTGATGCAACCTGGATTGACCATATCTAGACCCACAGCTGGATGAGACAAAAGGCTGGACAATCTTGGGGCTGAGAGGATTGGTGAGGTTGGGTGAGCAAACGCAGACCGTTTAAAGTAATACCGCGGGGTACCCACCCCATGGGTCCCAAATCTCCAGGTTCAAGGGCATCTTCCTACATTGAAAACGTGCATGGGAAACCCAGAAGATGGTACAGCGTGTGATCGGGAAAGGTTTCTAAAACGCACCTCATTTCTCCTCTCCTTGTGCTCGGGTTCGCCATTCCAGCCGCTTTACTAACAATCTCCCTACTTGGAGAATCAGCACCTTGAAGCTCCTGTTTCTTTTGTACAGGTTGCAATTTGTCCTGAGGATGAACGGGAAGAGGGGGAACCAACGAGAGACTAGCTCTAGGTGTTGGGACATGCACAGGTCACTCTATTTCCCCATCAGGAAGAAGAATGAAGCACAGGCTCAGCCTGCCCCCCGGAACCAGAATAGGGCCTGAAGCAATCCTGCGCTTTTGCGGCCAGCTCCCAAAAAAGCGAGTTGACAAATGGAGCTCAGGGCCACTGCAATTCACAAACCTGCAGAGTTATAAATGATAACTCTCGTCCACAAATATATTGAGGGAAGGCAACGAAGAGGATTTGAAAGCAAGGCAGAATTGCAGGAAACAGATTTCAGGAGGTAGATTCGACTCGCCTTTAAAGCACATGAAAAGCGGCAAAACGTTGACAATGATGCCCTTGGCCAATAAGGGCGTATGCGTTTTTTCCTGAATATATTCAGGAAAAAACGCATACGCCCTTTTTGGCCAACCAAGCAAGCCGGAAGTGCAAATCAGCACTACAAAGAAGTCTCGCTTGCCATCGGTCAAAAGGGCCATGCTGCCAAAAGTGTAAAAACCAGAAATTCAGGACAGGCCATGGAGACATGGGAGCCTTGCTACGCTGATGGGCAGGATGCCAATTGCCAACAGCCACTCTGGAGAAGTGTACGGTGTGTCCTGAAACATGTAATAAACACAGCTTACAGAGCATAGGGCACTTCCACTCATGGGCGTATAAATTGGGAAAACTAAAAATCAACAAGACACAGGCACCCCAAAGTTTTGGGCTGCTCTGTGTACAAGAACCTCCACTTAGGTACACTTTAAACATGCCAGGAAAGAGAAAAATGGATAAAGAAGTTGTGGTACTTAGGCACAATGGAATATCACTCAGCCATGAAATCAATGTCATAAGGCTAGTAGCAGCATGATGAGTGGATTTAGGGACGAGGATTCTAAGTGAAATAAGTCACACAGAAAAAAAGTCTTATCCTAAGATATCACTTACAGAGGGCATGTCAAAATCGCTACACTTGAACTGAATTACAAAACAGAACAGAGTCACACATTTAGAAGACACACTATGGCTGCTTAACGGGAAAGGTGAGGTGGGCTGATGCATAAAACAAGGGTTTGAAATTAGCTCACATACCGTTCCATAAGCCAAATATGTAACAGACAAGACCTCCTCCCTGCTCAGTGAACTGGACTCAACACCCCCTATTCACCGCACAAGAATATATCTGACTAGCAAGAATCTTAAAACCTATGTATTGATATCTCTCTGGAGTTGAATCAAGAGGGTGTAAAGCGGCATAAACACAGCAGGGAAAAGCAGCTCAACCCCATTATCAAAATAAATTACTTAAAATGAACGCCATGAAACAAAGACAGTGAAAGAGAGAGAAATTCTTACAAAATCCGTTCGGAGGCTCTGATGCAACCTGGATTGACCATATCTAGACCCACAGCTGGATGAGACATAATGCTGGACACTCTTGGGGCTGAGAGGTTTGGTGAGGTTGGGTGAGGAAACGCAGACCCTTTAAAGTAATACCGCGGGGTACCCACCCCATGGGTCCCAAATCTCCAGGTTCAAGGGCATCTTCCTACATTGAAAACGTGCATGGGAAACCCAGAAGATGGTACAGCGTGTGATCGGGAAAGGTTTCTAAAACGCACCTCATTTCTCCTCTCCTTGTGCTCGGGTTCGCCATTCCAGCCACTTTACTAACAATCTCCCTACTTGGAGAATCAGCACCTTGAAGCTCCTGTTTGTTTCGTACAGGTTGCAATTTGTCCTGAGGATGAACGGGAAGAGGGGGAACCAATGAGAGACTAGCTCTAGGAGTTGGGACAGGCACAGGTCTCTCTATTTCCCCATCAGGAAGAAGAATGTAGCACAGGCTCAGCCTGCCCCCCGGAACCAGAATAGGGCCTGAAGCATTCCTGCGCTTTTGCGGCCAGCTCCCAAAAAAGCGAGTTGACAAATGGAGCTCAGGGCCACTGCAATTCACAAACCTGCAGAGTTATAAATTATAACTCTCGTCCACAAATATATTGAGGGAAGGCAACGAAGAGGATTTGAAAGCAAGGGAGAATTGCAGGAAACAGATTTCAGGAGGTAGATTCGACTCGCCTTTAAAGCACATGAAAAGCGGCAAAACGTTGACAATGATGCCCTTGGCCAATAAGGGCGTATGCGTTTTTTCCTGAATATATTCAGGAAAAAACGCATACGCACTTTTTGGCCAACCAAGCAAGCCAGAAGTGCAAATCAGCGCTACAAAGAAGTCTCGCTTGCCATCGGTCAAAAGGGCCATGCTGCCAAAAGTGTTAAAACCAGAAATTCAGGACAGGCCATGGAGACATGGGAGCCTTGCTACGCTGATGGGCAGGATGCCAATTGCCAACAGCCACTCTGGAGAAGTGTACGGTGTGTCCTGAAACATGTAATAAACACAGCTTACAGAGCATAGGGCACTTCCACTCATGGGCGTATAAATTGGGAAAACTAAAAATCAACAAGACACAGGCACCCCAAAGTTCTGGGCTGCTCTGTGTACAAGAACCTCCACTTAGGTACACCTTAAACATGCCAGGAAAGAGAAAAATGGATAAAGAAGTTGTGGTACTTAGGCACAATGGAATATCACTCAGCCATGAAATCAATGTCATAAGGCTAGTAGCAGCATGATGAGTGGATTTAGGGACGAGGATTCTAAGTGAAATAAGTCACACAGAAAAAGACAGTTATCCTAAGATATCACTTATAGAGGGCATGTCAAAACCGCTACACTTGAACTGAATTACAAAACAGAACAGAGTCACACATTTAGAAGACACACTATGGCTGCTTAACGGGAAAGGTGAGGTGGGCTGATGCATAAAACAAGGGTTTGAAATTAGCTCACATACCGTTCCATAAGCCAAATATGTAATAGACAAGACCTCCTCCCTGCTCAGTGAACTGGACTCAACACCCCCTATTCACCGCACAAGAATATATCTGACTAGCAAGAATCTTAAAACCTATGTATTGATATCTCTCTGGAGTTGAATCAAGAGGGTGTAAAGTGGCATAAACACAGCAGGGAAAAGCAGCTCAACCCCATTATCAAAATAAATTACTTAAAATGAACGCCATAAAACAAAGACAGTGAAAGAGAGAGAAATTCTTACAAAATCCATTCGGAGGCTCTGATGCAACCTGGATTGACCATATCTAGACCCACAGCTGGATGAGACATAAGGCTGGACACTCTTGGGGCTGAGAGGTTTGGTGAGGTTGGGTGAGGAAACGTAGACCCTTTAAAGTAATACCGCGGGGTACCCACCCCATGGGTCCCAAATCTCCAGGTTCAAGGGCATCTTCCTACATTGAAAACGTGCATGGGAAACCCAGAAGATGGTACAGCGTGTGATCGGGAAAGGTTTCTAAAACGCACCTCATTTCTCCTCTCCTTGTGCTCGGGTTCGCCATTCCAGCCGCTTTACTAACAATCTCCCTACTTGGAGAATCAGCACCTTGAAGCTCCTGTTTGTTTCGTACAGGTTGCAATTTGTCCTGAGGATGAACGGGAAGAGGTGGAACCAATGAGAGACGAGCTCTAGGTGTTGGGACAGGCACAGGTCACTCTATTTCCCCATCAGGAAGAAGAATGAAGCACAAGCTCAGCCTGCCCCCCGGAACCAGAATAGGGCCTGAAGCAATCCTGCGCTTTTGCGGCCAGCTCCCAAAAAAGCGAGTTGACAAATGGAGCTCAGGGCCACTGCAATTCACAAACCTGCAGAGTTATAAATGATAACTCTCGTCCACAAATATATTGAGGGAAGGCAACGAAGAGGATTTGAAAGCAAGGCAGAATGGCAGGAAACAGATTTCAGGAGGTAGATTCGACTCGCCTTTAAAGCACATGAAAAGCGGCAAAACGTTGACAATGATGCCCTTGGCCAATAAGGGCGTATGCGTTTTTTCCTGAATATATTCAGGAAAAAACGCATACGCCCTTGTTGGCCAACCACGCAAGCCGGAAGTGCAAATCAGCACTACAAAGAAGTCTCGCTTGCCATCGGTCAAAAGGGCCACGCTGCAAAAAGAGTAAACACCAGAAATGCAGGACAGGCCATGGAGACATGGGAGCCTTGCTAGGCTGAGGGGTGGGATGTCAATTGCCAACAGCCACTCTGGAGAAGTGTACGGTGTGTCCTGAAACATGTAATAAACACAGCTTACAGAGCATAGGGCACTTCCACTCATGGGCGTATAAATTGGGAAAACTAAAAATCAACAAGACACAGGCACCCCAAAGTTTAGGGCTGCTCTGTGTACAAGAACCTCCACTTAGCTACACCTTAAGTATCCCAGGAAAGAGAAATATGGATAAAGAAGTTGTGGTACTTAGGCACAATAGAATATCACTCAGCCATGAAATCAATGTCATAAGGCTAGTAGCAGCATGATGAGTGGATTTAGGGACGAGGATTCTAAGTGAAATAAGTCACACAGAAAAAGACTCTTATCCTAAGATATCACTTATAGAGGGCATGTCAAAATCGCTACACTTGAACTGAATTACAAAACAGAACAGAGTCACATATTTCGAAGACACACTATGGCTGCTTAACGGGAAAGGTGAGGTGGGCTGATGCATAAAACAAGGGTTTGAAATTAGCTCACATACCGTTCCATAAGCCAAATATGTAACAGACAAGACCTCCTCCCTGCTCAGTGAACTGGACTCAACACCCCCTATTCACCGCACAAGAATATATCTGACTAGCAAGAATCTTAAAACCTATGTATTGATATCTCTCTGGAGTTGAATCAAGAGGGTGTAAAGCGGCATAAACACAGCAGGGAAAAGCAGCTCAACCCCATTATCAAAATAAATTACTTAAAATGAAAGCAATGAAACAAAGACAGTGAAAGAGAGAGAAATTCTTACAAAATCCGTTCAGAGGCTCTGATGCAACCTGGATTGACCATATCTAGACCCACAGCTGGATAAGACATAATGCTGGACACTCTTGGGGCTGAGAGGTTTGGTGAGGTTGGGTGAGGAAACGCAGACCCTTTAAAGTAATACCGCGGGGTACCCACCCCATGGGTCCCAAATTTCCAGGTTCAAGGGCATCTTCCTACATTGAAAACGTGCATGGGAAACCCAGAAGATGGTACAGCGTGTGATCGGGAAAGGTTTCTAAAACGCACCTCATTTCTCCTCTCCTTGTGCTCGGGTTCGCCATTCCAGCCGCTTTACTAACAATCTCCCTACTTGGAGAATCAGCACATTGAAGCTCCTGTTTGTTTCGTACAGGTTGCAATTTGTCCTGAGGATGAACGGGAAGAGGTGGAACCAATGAGAGACTAGCTCTAGGTGTTGGGACAGGCACAGGTCTCTCTATTTCCCCATCAGGAAGAAGAATGAAGCACAGGCTCAGCCTGCCCCCCGGAACCAGAATAGGGCCTGAAGCAATCCTGCGCTTTTGCGGCCAGCTCCCAAAAAAGCGAGTTGACAAATGGAGCTCAGGGCCACTGCAATTCACAAACCTGCAGAGTTATAAATGATAACTCTCGTCCACAAATATATTGAGGGAAGGCAACGAAGAGGATTTGAAAGCAAGGCAGAATTGCAGGAAACAGATTTCAGGAGGTAGATTCGACTCGCCTTTAAAGCACATGAAAAGCGGCAAAACGTTGACAATGATGCCCTTGGCCAATAAGGGCGTATGCGTTTTTTCCTGAATATATTCAGGAAAAAACGCATACGCCCTTTTTGGCCAACCAAGCAAGCCGGAAGTGCAAATCAGCACTACAAAGAAGTCTCGCTTGCCATCGGTCAAAAGGGCCATGCTGCCAAAAGTGTAAAAACCAGAAATTCAGGACAGGCCATGGAGACATGGGAGCCTTGCTACGCTGATGGGCAGGATGCCAATTGCCAACAGCCACTCTGGAGAAGTGTACGGTGTGTCCTGAAACATGTAATACACACAGCTTACAGAGCATAGGACACTTCCACTCATGGGCGTATAAATTGGGAAAACTAAAAATCAACAAGACACAGGCACCCCAAAGTTTTGGGCTGCTCTGTGTACAAGAACCTCCACTTAGCTACACCTTAAGTATCCCAGGAAAGAGAAAAATGGATAAAGAAGTTGTGGTACTTAGGCACAATGGAATATCACTCAGCCATGAAATCAATGTCATAAGGCTAGTAGCAGCATGATGAGTGGATTTAGGGACGAGGATTCTAAGTGAAATAAGTCACACAGAAAAAGACTCTTATCCTAAGATATCACTTATAGAGGGCATGTCAAAATCGCTACACTTGAACTGAATTACAAAACAGAACAGAGTCACACATTTAGAAGACACACTATGGCTGCTTAACGGGAAAGGTGAGGTGGGCTGATGCATAAAACAAGGGTTTGAAATTAGCTCACATACCGTTCCATAAGCCAAATATGTAACAGACAAGACCTCCTCCCTGCTCAGTGAACTGGACTCAACACCCCCTATTCACCGCACAAGAATATATCTGACTAGCAAGAATCTTAAAACCTATGTATTGATATCTCTCTGGAGTTGAATCAAGAGGGTGTAAAGCGGCATAAACACAGCAGGGAAAAGCAGCTCAACCCCATTATCAAAATAAATTACTTAAAATGAACGCCATAAAACAAAGACAGTGAAAGAGAGAGAAATTCTTACAAAATCCGTTCGGAGGCTCTGATGCAACCTGGATTGACCATATCTAGACCCACAGCTGGATGAGACAAAAGGCTGGACAATCTTGGGGCTGAGAGGATTGGTGAGGTTGGGTGAGCAAACGCAGACCGTTTAAAGTAATACCGCGTGGTACCCACCCCATGGGTCCCAAATCTCCAGGTTCAAGGGCATCTTCCTACATTGAAAACGTGCATGGGAAACCCAGAAGATGGTACAGCGTGTGATCGGGAAAGGTTTCTAAAACGCACCTCATTTCTCCTCTCCTTGTGCTCGGGTTCGCCATTCCAGCCGCTTTACTAACAATCTCCCTACTTGGAGAATCAGCACCTTGAAGCTCCTGTTTCTTTTGTACAGGTTGCAATTTGTCCTGAGGATGAACGGGAAGAGGGGGAACCAACGAGAGACTAGCTCTAGGTGTTGGGACAGGCACAGGTCACTCTATTTCCCCATCAGGAAGAAGAATGAAGCACAGGCTCAGCCTGCCCCCCGGAACCAGAATAGGGCCTGAAGCAATCCTGCGCTTTTGCGGCCAGCTCCCAAAAAAGCGAGTTGACAAATGGAGCTCAGGGCCACTGCAATTCACAAACCTGCAGAGTTATAAATGATAACTCTCGTCCACAAATATATTGAGGGAAGGCAACGAAGAGGATTTGAAAGCAAGGCAGAATTGCAGGAAACAGATTTCAGGAGGTAGATTCGACTCGCCTTTAAAGCACATGAAAAGCGGCAAAACGTTGACAATGATGCCCTTGGCCAATAAGGGCGTATGCGTTTTTTCCTGAATATATTCAGGAAAAAACGCATACGCACTTTTTGGCCAACCAAGCAAGCCGGAAGTGCAAATCAGCACTACAAAGAAGTCTCGCTTGCCATCGGTCAAAAGGGCCATGCTGCAAAAAGTGTAAAAACCAGAAATTCAGGACAGGCCATGGAGACATGGGAGCCTTGCTACGCTGATGGGCAGGATGCCAATTGCCAACAGCCACTCTGGAGAAGTGTACGGTGTGTCCTGAAACATGTAATAAACACAGCTTACAGAGCATAGGGCACTTCCACTCATGGGCGTATAAATTGGGAAAACTAAAAATCAACAAGACACAGGCACCCCAAAGTTTTGGGCTGCTCTGTGTACAAGAACCTCCACTTAGCTACACCTTAAGTATCCCAGGAAAGAGAAAAATGGATAAAGAAGTTGTGGTACTTAGGCACAATGGAATATCACTCAGCCATGAAATCAATGTCATAAGGCTAGTAGCAGCATGATGAGTGGATTTAGGGACGAGGATTCTAAGTGAAATAAGTCACACAGAAAAAGACTCTTATCCTAAGATATCACTTATAGAGGGCATGTCAAAATCGCTACACTTGAACTGAATTACAAAACAGAACAGAGTCACACATTTAGAAGACACACTATGGCTGCTTAACGGGAAAGGTGAGGTGGGCTGATGCATAAAACAAGGGTTTGAAATTAGCTCACATACCGTTCCATAAGCCAAATATGTAACAGACAAGACCTCCTCCCTGCTCAGTGAACTGGACTCAACACCCCCTATTCACCGCACAAGAATATATCTGACTAGCAAGAATCTTAAAACCTATGTATTGATATCTCTCTGGAGTTGAATCAAGAGGGTGTAAAGCGGCATAAACACAGCAGGGAAAAGCAGCTCAACCCCATTATCAAAATAAATTACTTAAAATGAACGCCATAAAACAAAGACAGTGAAAGAGAGAGAAATTCTTACAAAATCCGTTCGGAGGCTCTGATGCAACCTGGATTGACCATATCTAGACCCACAGCTGGATGAGACAAAAGGCTGGACAATCTTGGGGCTGAGAGGATTGGTGAGGTTGGGTGAGCAAACGCAGACCGTTTAAAGTAATACCGCGTGGTACCCACCCCATGGGTCCCAAATCTCCAGGTTCAAGGGCATCTTCCTACATTGAAAACGTGCATGGGAAACCCAGAAGATGGTACAGCGTGTGATCGGGAAAGGTTTCTAAAACGCACCTCATTTCTCCTCTCCTTGTGCTCGGGTTCGCCATTCCAGCCGCTTTACTAACAATCTCCCTACTTGGAGAATCAGCACCTTGAAGCTCCTGTTTCTTTTGTACAGGTTGCAATTTGTCCTGAGGATGAACGGGAAGAGGGGGAACCAACGAGAGACTAGCTCTAGGTGTTGGGACATGCACAGGTCACTCTATTTCCCCATCAGGAAGAAGAATGAAGCACAGGCTCAGCCTGCCCCCCGGAACCAGAATAGGGCCTGAAACAATCCTGCGCTTTTGCGGCCAGCTCCCAAAAAAGCGAGTTGACAAATGGAGCGCAGGGCCACTGCAATTCACAAACCTGCAGAGTTATAAATGATAACTCTCGTCCACAAATATATTGAGGGAAGGCAACGAAGAGGATTTGAAAGCAAGGCAGAATTGCAGGAAACAGATTTCAGGAGGTAGATTCGACTCGCCTTTAAAGCACATGAAAAGCGGCAAAACGTTGACAATGATGCCCTTGGCCAATAAGGGCGTATGCGTTTTTTCCTGAATATATTCAGGAAAAAACGCATACGCCCTTTTTGGCCAACCAAGCAAGCCGGAAGTGCAAATCAGCACTACAAAGAAGTCTCGCTTGCCATCGGTCAAAAGGGCCATGCTGCCAAAAGTGTAAAAACCAGAAATTCAGGACAGGCCATGGAGACATGGGAGCCTTGCTAGGCTGAGGGGTGGGATGTCAATTGCCAACAGCCACTCTGGAGAAGTGTACGGTGTGTCCTGAAACATGTAATAAACACAGCTTACAGAGCATAGGGCACTTCCACTCATGGGCGTATAAATTGGGAAAACTAAAAATCAACAAGACACAGGCACCCCAAAGTTTTGGGCTGCTCTGTGTACAAGAACCTCCACTTAGGTACACCTTAAACATGCCAGGAAAGAGAAAAATGGATAAAGAAGTTGTGGTACTTAGGCACAATGGAATATCACTCAGCCATGAAATCAATGTCATAAGGCTAGTAGCAGCATGATGAGTGGATTTAGGGACGAGGATTCTAAGTGAAATAAGTCACACAGAAAAAGACTCTTATCCTAAGATATCACTTATAGAGGGCATGTCAAAATCGCTACACTTGAACTGAATTACAAAACAGAACAGAGTCACACATTTAGAAGACACACTATGGCTGCTTAACGGGAAAGGTGAGGTGGGCTGATGCATAAAACAAGGGTTTGAAATTAGCTCACATACCGTTCCATAAGCCAAATATGTAACAGACAAGACCTCCTCCCTGCTCAGTGAACTGGACTCAACACCCCCTATTCACCGCACAAGAATATATCTGACTAGCAAGAATCTTAAAACCTATGTATTGATATCTCTCTGGAGTTGAATCAAGAGGGTGTAAAGCGGCATAAACACAGCAGGGAAAAGCAGCTCAACCCCATTATCAAAATAAATTACTTAAAATGAACGCCATAAAACAAAGACAGTGAAAGAGAGAGAAATTCTTACAAAATCCGTTCGGAGGCTCTGATGCAACCTGGATTGACCATATCTAGATCCACAGCTGGATGAGACAAAAGGCTGGACAATCTTGGGGCTGAGAGGATTGGTGAGGTTGGGTGAGCAAACGCAGACCGTTTAAAGTAATACCGCGTGGTACCCACCCCATGGGTCCCAAATCTCCAGGTTCAAGGGCATCTTCCTACATTGAAAACGTGCATGGGAAACCCAGAAGATGGTACAGCGTGTGATCGGGAAAGGTTTCTAAAACGCACCTCATTTCTCCTCTCCTTGTGCTCGGGTTCGCCATTCCAGCCGCTTTACTAACAATCTCCCTACTTGGAGAATCAGCACCTTGAAGCTCCTGTTTCTTTTGTACAGGTTGCAATTTGTCCTGAGGATGAACGGGAAGAGGGGGAACCAACGAGAGACTAGCTCTAGGTGTTGGGACATGCACAGGTCACTCTATTTCCCCATCAGGAAGAAGAATGAAGCACCGGCTCAGCCTGCCCCCCGGAACCAGAATAGGGCCTGAAGCAATCCTGCGCTTTTGCGGCCAGCTCCCAAAAAAGCGAGTTGACAAATGGAGCTCAGGGCCACTGCAATTCACAAACCTGCAGAGTTATAAATGATAACTCTCGTCCACAAATATATTGAGGGAAGGCAACGAAGAGGATTTGAAAGCAAGGCAGAATTGCAGGAAACAGATTTCAGGAGGTAGATTCGACTCGCCTTTAAAGCACATGAAAAGTGGCAAAACGTTGACAATGATGCCCTTGGCCAATAAGGGCGTATGCGTTTTTTCCTGAATATATTCAGGAAAAAACGCATACGCCCTTGTTGGCCAACCAAGCAAGCCGGAAGTGCAAATCAGCACTACAAAGAAGTCTCGCTTGCCATCGGTCAAAAGGGCCACGCTGCAAAAAGAGTAAACACCAGAAATGCAGGACAGGCCATGGAGACATGGGAGCCTTGCTAGGCTGAGGGGTGGGATGTCAATTGCCAACAGCCACTCTGGAGAAGTGTACGGTGTGTCCTGAAACATGTAATAAACACAGCTTACAGAGCATAGGGCACTTCCACTCATGGGCGTATAAATTGGGAAAACTAAAAATCAACAAGACACAGGCACCCCAAAGTTTAGGGCTGCTCTGTGTACAAGAACCTCCACTTAGCTACAACTTAAGTATCCCAGGAAAGAGAAAAATGGATAAAGAAGTTGTGGTACTTAGGCACAATGGAATATCACTCAGCCATGAAATCAATGTCATAAGGCTAGTAGCAGCATGATGAGTGGATTTAGGGACGAGGATTCTAAGTGAAATAAGTCACACAGAAAAAGACTCTTATCCTAAGATATCACTTATAGAGGGCATGTCAAAATCGCTACACTTGAACTGAATTACAAAACAGAACAGAGTCACACATTTAGAAGACACACTATGGCTGCTTAACGGGAAAGGTGAGGTGGGCTGATGCATAAAACAAGGGTTTGAAATTAGCTCACATACCGTTCCATAAGCCAAATATGTAACAGACAAGACCTCCTCCCTGCTCAGTGAACTGGACTCAACACCCCCTATTCACCGCACAAGAATATATCTGACTAGCAAGAATCTTAAAACCTATGTATTGATATCTCTCTGGAGTTGAATCAAGAGGGTGTAAAGCGGCATAAACACAGCAGGGAAAAGCAGCTCAACCCCATTATCAAAATAAATTACTTAAAATGAACGCCATAAAACAAAGACAGTGAAAGAGAGAGAAATTCTTACAAAATCCGTTCGGAGGCTCTGATGCAACCTGGATTGACCATATCTAGATCCACAGCTGGATGAGACAAAAGGCTGGACAATCTTGGGGCTGAGAGGATTGGTGAGGTTGGGTGAGCAAACGCAGACCGTTTAAAGTAATACCGCGTGGTACCCACCCCATGGGTCCCAAATCTCCAGGTTCAAGGGCATCTTCCTACATTGAAAACGTGCATGGGAAACCCAGAAGATGGTACAGCGTGTGATCGGGAAAGGTTTCTAAAACGCACCTCATTTCTCCTCTCCTTGTGCTCGGGTTCGCCATTCCAGCCGCTTTACTAACAATCTCCCTACTTGGAGAATCAGCACCTTGAAGCTCCTGTTTCTTTTGTACAGGTTGCAATTTGTCCTGAGGATGAACGGGAAGAGGGGGAACCAACGAGAGACTAGCTCTAGGTGTTGGGACATGCACAGGTCACTCTATTTCCCCATCAGGAAGAAGAATGAAGCACAGGCTCAGCCTGCCCCCCGGAACCAGAATAGGGCCTGAAGCAATCCTGCGCTTTTGCGGCCAGCTCCCAAAAAAGCGAGTTGACAAATGGAGCTCAGGGCCACTGCAATTCACAAACCTGCAGAGTTATAAATGATAACTCTCGTCCACAAATATATTGAGGGAAGGCAACGAAGAGGATTTGAAAGCAAGGCAGAATTGCAGGAAACAGATTTCAGGAGGTAGATTCGACTCGCCTTTAAAGCACATGAAAAGTGGCAAAACGTTGACAATGATGCCCTTGGCCAATAAGGGCGTATGCGTTTTTTCCTGAATATATTCAGGAAAAAACGCATACGCCCTTGTTGGCCAACCAAGCAAGCCGGAAGTGCAAATCAGCACTACAAAGAAGTCTCGCTTGCCATCGGTCAAAAGGGCCACGCTGCAAAAAGAGTAAACACCAGAAATGCAGGACAGGCCATGGAGACATGGGAGCCTTGCTAGGCTGAGGGGTGGGATGTCAATTGCCAACAGCCACTCTGGAGAAGTGTACGGTGTGTCCTGAAACATGTAATAAACACAGCTTACAGAGCATAGGGCACTTCCACTCATGGGCGTATAAATTGGGAAAACTAAAAATCAACAAGACACAGGCACCCCAAAGTTTAGGGCTGCTCTGTGTACAAGAACCTCCACTTAGCTACACCTTAAGTATCCCAGGAAAGAGAAAAATGGATAAAGAAGTTGTGGTACATAGGCACAATGGAATATCACTCAGCCATGAAATCAATGTCATAAGGCTAGTAGCAGCATGATGAGTGGATTTAGGGACGAGGATTCTAAGTGAAATAAGTCACACAGAAAAAGACTCTTATCCTAAGATATCACTTATAGAGGGCATGTCAAAATCGCTACACTTGAACTGAATTACAAAACAGAACAGAGTCACACATTTAGAAGACACACTATGGCTGCTTAACGGGAAAGGTGAGGTGGGCTGATGCATAAAACAAGGGTTTGAAATTAGCTCACATACCGTTCCATAAGCCAAATATGTAACAGACAAGACCTCCTCCCTGCTCAGTGAACTGGACTCAACACCCCCTATTCACCGCACAAGAATATATCTGACTAGCAAGAATCTTAAAACCTATGTATTGATATCTCTCTGGAGTTGAATCAAGAGGGTGTAAAGCGGCATAAACCCAGCAGGGAAAAGCAGCTCAACCCCATTATCAAAATAAATTACTTAAAATGAACGCCATAAAACAAAGACAGTGAAAGAGAGAGAAATTCTTACAAAATCCGTTCGGAGGCTCTGATGCAACCTGGATTGACCATATCTAGACCCACAGCTGGATGAGACATAAGGCTGGACACTCTTGGGGCTGAGAGGTTTGGTGAGGTTGGGTGAGGAAACGCAGACCCTTTAAAGTAATACCGCGGGGTACCCACCCCATGGGTCCCAAATCTCCAGGTTCAAGGGCATCTTGCTACATTGAAAACGTGCATGGGAAACCCAGAAGATGGTACAGCGTGTGATCGGGAAAGGTTTCTAAAACGCACCTCATTTCTCCTCTCCTTGTGCTCGGGTTCGCCATTCCAGCCGCTTTATTAACAATCTCCCTACTTGGAGAATCAGCACCTTGAAGCTCCTGTTTCTTCCGTACAGGTTGCAATTTGTCCTGACGATGAACGGGAAGAGGGGGAACCAACGAGAGACTAGCTCTAGGTGTTGGGACAGGCACAGGTCACTCTATTTCCCCATCAGGAAGAAGAATGAAGCACAGGCTCAGCCTGCCCCCCGGAACCAGAATAGGGCCTGAAACAATCCTGCGCTTTTGCGGCCAGCTCCCAAAAAAGCGAGTTGACAAATGGAGCTCAGGGCCACTGCAATTCACAAACCTGCAGAGTTATAAATGATAACTCTCGTCCACAAATATATTGACGGAAGGCAAGGAAGAGGATTTGAAAGCAAGGCAGAATTGCAGGAAACAGATTTCAGGAGGTAGATTCGACTCGCCTTTAAAGCACATGAAAAGTGGCAAAACGTTGACAATGATGCCCTTGGCCAATAAGGGCGTATGCGTTTTTTCCTGAATATATTCAGGAAAAAACGCATACGCCCTTGTTGGCCAACCAAGCAAGCCGGAAGTGCAAATCAGCACTACAAAGAAGTCTCGCTTGCCATCGGTCAAAAGGGCCACGCTGCAAAAAGAGTAAACACCAGAAATGCAGGACAGGCCATGGAGACATGGGAGCCTTGCTAGGCTGAGGGGTGGGATGTCAATTGCCAACAGCCACTCTGGAGAAGTGTACGGTGTGTCCTGAAACATGTAATAAACACAGCTTACAGAGCATAGGGCACTTCCACTCATGGGCGTATAAATTGGGAAAACTAAAAATCAACAAGACACAGGCACCCCAAAGTTTAGGGCTGCTCTGTGTACAAGAACCTCCACTTAGCTACACCTTAAGTATCCCAGGAAAGAGAAAAATGGATAAAGAAGTTGTGGTACTTAGGCACAATGGAATATCACTCAGCCATGAAATCAATGTCATAAGGCTAGTAGCAGCATGATGAGTGGATTTAGGGACGAGGATTCTAAGTGAAATAAGTCACACAGAAAAAGACTCTTATCCTAAGATATCACTTATAGAGGGCATGTCAAAATCGCTACACTTGAACTGAATTACAAAACAGAACAGAGTCACACATTTAGAAGACACACTATGGCTGCTTAACGGGAAAGGTGAGGTGGGCTGATGCATAAAACAAGGGTTTGAAATTAGCTCACATACCGTTCCATAAGCCAAATATGTAACAGACAAGACCTCCTCCCTGCTCAGTGAACTGGACTCAACACCCCCTATTCACCGCACAAGAATATATCTGACTAGCAAGAATCTTAAAACCTATGTATTGATATCTCTCTGGAGTTGAATCAAGAGGGTGTAAAGCGGCATAAACACAGCAGGGAAAAGCAGCTCAACCCCATTATCAAAATAAATTACTTAAAATGAACGCCATAAAACAAAGACAGTGAAAGAGAGAGAAATTCTTACAAAATCCGTTCGGAGGCTCTGATGCAACCTGGATTGACCATATCTAGATCCACAGCTGGATGAGACAAAAGGCTGGACAATCTTGGGGCTGAGAGGATTGGTGAGGTTGGGTGAGCAAACGCAGACCGTTTAAAGTAATACCGCGTGGTACCCACCCCATGGGTCCCAAATCTCCAGGTTCAAGGGCATCTTCCTACATTGAAAACGTGCATGGGAAACCCAGAAGATGGTACAGCGTGTGATCGGGAAAGGTTTCTAAAACGCACCTCATTTCTCCTCTCCTTGTGCTCGGGTTCGCCATTCCAGCCGCTTTACTAACAATCTCCCTACTTGGAGAATCAGCACCTTGAAGCTCCTGTTTCTTTTGTACAGGTTGCAATTTGTCCTGAGGATGAACGGGAAGAGGGGGAACCAACGAGAGACTAGCTCTAGGTGTTGGGACATGCACAGGTCACTCTATTTCCCCATCAGGAAGAAGAATGAAGCACAGGCTCAGCCTGCCCCCCGGAACCAGAATAGGGCCTGAAGCAATCCTGCGCTTTTGCGGCCAGCTCCCAAAAAAGCGAGTTGACAAATGGAGCTCAGGGCCACTGCAATTCACAAACCTGCAGAGTTATAAATGATAACTCTCGTCCACAAATATATTGAGGGAAGGCAACGAAGAGGATTTGAAAGCAAGGCAGAATTGCAGGAAACAGATTTCAGGAGGTAGATTCGACTCGCCTTTAAAGCACATGAAAAGTGGCAAAACGTTGACAATGATGCCCTTGGCCAACAAGGGCGTATGCGTTTCTTCCTGAATATATTCAGGAAAAAACGCATACGCCCTTGTTGGCCAACCAAGCAAGCCGGAAGTGCAAATCAGCACTACAAAGAAGTCTCGCTTGCCATCGGTCAAAAGGGCCACGCTGCAAAAAGAGTAAACACCAGAAATGCAGGACAGGCCATGGAGACATGGGAGCCTTGCTAGGCTGAGGGGTGGGATGTCAATTGCCAACAGCCACTCTGGAGAAGTGTACGGTGTGTCCTGAAACATGTAATAAACACAGCTTACAGAGCATAGGGCACTTCCACTCATGGGCGTATAAATTGGGAAAACTAAAAATCAACAAGACACAGGCACCCCAAAGTTTAGGGCTGCTCTGTGTACAAGAACCTCCACTTAGCTACACCTTAAGTATCCCAGGAAAGAGAAAAATGGATAAAGAAGTTGTGGTACATAGGCACAATGGAATATCACTCAGCCATGAAATCAATGTCATAAGGCTAGTAGCAGCATGATGAGTGGATTTAGGGACGAGGATTCTAAGTGAAATAAGTCACACAGAAAAAGACTCTTATCCTAAGATATCACTTATAGAGGGCATGTCAAAATCGCTACACTTGAACTGAATTACAAAACAGAACAGAGTCACACATTTAGAAGACACACTATGGCTGCTTAACGGGAAAGGTGAGGTGGGCTGATGCATAAAACAAGGGTTTGAAATTAGCTCACATACCGTTCCATAAGCCAAATATGTAACAGACAAGACCTCCTCCCTGCTCAGTGAACTGGACTCAACACCCCCTATTCACCGCACAAGAATATATCTGACTAGCAAGAATCTTAAAACCTATGTATTGATATCTCTCTGGAGTTGAATCAAGAGGGTGTAAAGCGGCATAAACACAGCAGGGAAAAGCAGCTCAACCCCATTATCAAAATAAATTACTTAAAATGAACGCCATAAAACAAAGACAGTGAAAGAGAGAGAAATTCTTACAAAATCCGTTCGGAGGCTCTGATGCAACCTGGATTGACCATATCTAGACCCACAGCTGGATGAGACATAAGGCTGGACACTCTTGGGGCTGAGAGGTTTGGTGAGGTTGGGTGAGGAAACGCAGACCCTTTAAAGTAATACCGCGGGGTACCCACCCCATGGGTCCCAAATCTCCAGGTTCAAGGGCATCTTGCTACATTGAAAACGTGCATGGGAAACCCAGAAGATGGTACAGCGTGTGATCGGGAAAGGTTTCTAAAACGCACCTCATTTCTCCTCTCCTTGTGCTCGGGTTCGCCATTCCAGCCGCTTTATTAACAATCTCCCTACTTGGAGAATCAGCACCTTGAAGCTCCTGTTTCTTCCGTACAGGTTGCAATTTGTCCTGACGATGAACGGGAAGAGGGGGAACCAACGAGAGACTAGCTCTAGGTGTTGGGACAGGCACAGGTCACTCTATTTCCCCATCAGGAAGAAGAATGAAGCACAGGCTCAGCCTGCCCCCCGGAACCAGAATAGGGCCTGAAACAATCCTGCGCTTTTGCGGCCAGCTCCCAAAAAAGCGAGTTGACAAATGGAGCTCAGGGCCACTGCAATTCACAAACCTGCAGAGTTATAAATGATAACTCTCGTCCACAAATATATTGACGGAAGGCAAGGAAGAGGATTTGAAAGCAAGGCAGAATTGCAGGAAACAGATTTCAGGAGGTAGATTCGACTCGCCTTTAAAGCACATGAAAAGTGGCAAAACGTTGACAATGATGCCCTTGGCCAATAAGGGCGTATGCGTTTTTTCCTGAATATATTCAGGAAAAAACGCATACGCCCTTGTTGGCCAACCAAGCAAGCCGGAAGTGCAAATCAGCACTACAAAGAAGTCTCGCTTGCCATCGGTCAAAAGGGCCACGCTGCAAAAAGAGTAAACACCAGAAATGCAGGACATGCCATGGAGACATGGGAGCCTTGCTAGGCTGAGGGGTGGGATGTCAATTGCCAACAGCCACTCTGGAGAAGTGTACGGTGTGTCCTGAAACATGTAATAAACACAGCTTACAGAGCATAGGGCACTTCCACTCATGGGCGTATAAATTGGGAAAACTAAAAATCAACAAGACACAGGCACCCCAAAGTTTAGGGCTGCTCTGTGTACAAGAACCTCCACTTAGCTACAACTTAAGTATCCCAGGAAAGAGAAAAATGGATAAAGAAGTTGTGGTACTTAGGCACAATGGAATATCACTCAGCCATGAAATCAATGTCATAAGGCTAGTAGCAGCATGATGAGTGGATTTAGGGACGAGGATTCTAAGTGAAATAAGTCACACAGAAAAAGACTCTTATCCTAAGATATCACTTATAGAGGGCATGTCAAAATCGCTACACTTGAACTGAATTACAAAACAGAACAGAGTCACACATTTAGAAGACACACTATGGCTGCTTAACGGGAAAGGTGAGGTGGGCTGATGCATAAAACAAGGGTTTGAAATTAGCTCACATACCGTTCCATAAGCCAAATATGTAACAGACAAGACCTCCTCCCTGCTCAGTGAACTGGACTCAACACCCCCTATTCACCGCACAAGAATATATCTGACTAGCAAGAATCTTAAAACCTATGTATTGATATCTCTCTGGAGTTGAATCAAGAGGGTGTAAAGCGGCATAAACACAGCAGGGAAAAGCAGCTCAACCCCATTATCAAAATAAATTACTTAAAATGAACGCCATAAAACAAAGACAGTGAAAGAGAGAGAAATTCTTACAAAATCCGTTCGGAGGCTCTGATGCAACCTGGATTGACCATATCTAGATCCACAGCTGGATGAGACAAAAGGCTGGACAATCTTGGGGCTGAGAGGATTGGTGAGGTTGGGTGAGCAAACGCAGACCGTTTAAAGTAATACCGCGTGGTACCCACCCCATGGGTCCCAAATCTCCAGGTTCAAGGGCATCTTGCTACATTGAAAACGTGCATGGGAAACCCAGAAGATGGTACAGCGTGTGATCGGGAAAGGTTTCTAAAACGCACCTCATTTCTCCTCTCCTTGTGCTCGGGTTCGCCATTCCAGCCGCTTTATTAACAATCTCCCTACTTGGAGAATCAGCACCTTGAAGCTCCTGTTTCTTCCGTACAGGTTGCAATTTGTCCTGACGATGAACGGGAAGAGGGGGAACCAACGAGAGACTAGCTCTAGGTGTTGGGACAGGCACAGGTCACTCTATTTCCCCATCAGGAAGAAGAATGAAGCACAGGCTCAGCCTGCCCCCCGGAACCAGAATAGGGCCTGAAACAATCCTGCGCTTTTGCGGCCAGCTCCCAAAAAAGCGAGTTGACAAATGGAGCTCAGGGCCACTGCAATTCACAAACCTGCAGAGTTATAAATGATAACTCTCGTCCACAAATATATTGACGGAAGGCAAGGAAGAGGATTTGAAAGCAAGGCAGAATTGCAGGAAACAGATTTCAGGAGGTAGATTCGACTCGCCTTTAAAGCACATGAAAAGTGGCAAAACGTTGACAATGATGCCCTTGGCCAATAAGGGCGTATGCGTTTTTTCCTGAATATATTCAGGAAAAAACGCATACGCCCTTGTTGGCCAACCAAGCAAGCCGGAAGTGCAAATCAGCACTACAAAGAAGTCTCGCTTGCCATCGGTCAAAAGGGCCACGCTGCAAAAAGAGTAAACACCAGAAATGCAGGACAGGCCATGGAGACATGGGAGCCTTGCTAGGCTGAGGGGTGGGATGTCAATTGCCAACAGCCACTCTGGAGAAGTGTACGGTGTGTCCTGAAACATGTAATAAACACAGCTTACAGAGCATAGGGCACTTCCACTCATGGGCGTATAAATTGGGAAAACTAAAAATCAACAAGACACAGGCACCCCAAAGTTTAGGGCTGCTCTGTGTACAAGAACCTCCACTTAGCTACACCTTAAGTATCCCAGGAAAGAGAAAAATGGATAAAGAAGTTGTGGTACTTAGGCACAATGGAATATCACTCAGCCATGAAATCAATGTCATAAGGCTAGTAGCAGCATGATGAGTGGATTTAGGGACGAGGATTCTAAGTGAAATAAGTCACACAGAAAAAGACTCTTATCCTAAGATATCACTTATAGAGGGCATGTCAAAATCGCTACACTTGAACTGAATTACAAAACAGAACAGAGTCACACATTTAGAAGACACACTATGGCTGCTTAACGGGAAAGGTGAGGTGGGCTGATGCATAAAACAAGGGTTTGAAATTAGCTCACATACCGTTCCATAAGCCAAATATGTAACAGACAAGACCTCCTCCCTGCTCAGTGAACTGGACTCAACACCCCCTATTCACCGCACAAGAATATATCTGACTAGCAAGAATCTTAAAACCTATGTATTGATATCTCTCTGGAGTTGAATCAAGAGGGTGTAAAGCGGCATAAACACAGCAGGGAAAAGCAGCTCAACCCCATTATCAAAATAAATTACTTAAAATGAACGCCATAAAACAAAGACAGTGAAAGAGAGAGAAATTCTTACAAAATCCGTTCGGAGGCTCTGATGCAACCTGGATTGACCATATCTAGATCCACAGCTGGATGAGACAAAAGGCTGGACAATCTTGGGGCTGAGAGGATTGGTGAGGTTGGGTGAGCAAACGCAGACCGTTTAAAGTAATACCGCGTGGTACCCACCCCATGGGTCCCAAATCTCCAGGTTCAAGGGCATCTTCCTACATTGAAAACGTGCATGGGAAACCCAGAAGATGGTACAGCGTGTGATCGGGAAAGGTTTCTAAAACGCACCTCATTTCTCCTCTCCTTGTGCTCGGGTTCGCCATTCCAGCCGCTTTACTAACAATCTCCCTACTTGGAGAATCAGCACCTTGAAGCTCCTGTTTCTTTTGTACAGGTTGCAATTTGTCCTGAGGATGAACGGGAAGAGGGGGAACCAACGAGAGACTAGCTCTAGGTGTTGGGACATGCACAGGTCACTCTATTTCCCCATCAGGAAGAAGAATGAAGCACAGGCTCAGCCTGCCCCCCGGAACCAGAATAGGGCCTGAAGCAATCCTGCGCTTTTGCGGCCAGCTCCCAAAAAAGCGAGTTGACAAATGGAGCTCAGGGCCACTGCAATTCACAAACCTGCAGAGTTATAAATGATAACTCTCGTCCACAAATATATTGAGGGAAGGCAACGAAGAGGATTTGAAAGCAAGGCAGAATTGCAGGAAACAGATTTCAGGAGGTAGATTCGACTCGCCTTTAAAGCACATGAAAAGTGGCAAAACGTTGACAATGATGCCCTTGGCCAACAAGGGCGTATGCGTTTCTTCCTGAATATATTCAGGAAAAAACGCATACGCCCTTGTTGGCCAACCAAGCAAGCCGGAAGTGCAAATCAGCACTACAAAGAAGTCTCGCTTGCCATCGGTCAAAAGGGCCACGCTGCAAAAAGAGTAAACACCAGAAATGCAGGACAGGCCATGGAGACATGGGAGCCTTGCTAGGCTGAGGGGTGGGATGTCAATTGCCAACAGCCACTCTGGAGAAGTGTACGGTGTGTCCTGAAACATGTAATAAACACAGCTTACAGAGCATAGGGCACTTCCACTCATGGGCGTATAAATTGGGAAAACTAAAAATCAACAAGACACAGGCACCCCAAAGTTTAGGGCTGCTCTGTGTACAAGAACCTCCACTTAGCTACACCTTAAGTATCCCAGGAAAGAGAAAAATGGATAAAGAAGTTGTGGTACATAGGCACAATGGAATATCACTCAGCCATGAAATCAATGTCATAAGGCTAGTAGCAGCATGATGAGTGGATTTAGGGACGAGGATTCTAAGTGAAATAAGTCACACAGAAAAAGACTCTTATCCTAAGATATCACTTATAGAGGGCATGTCAAAATCGCTACACTTGAACTGAATTACAAAACAGAACAGAGTCACACATTTAGAAGACACACTATGGCTGCTTAACGGGAAAGGTGAGGTGGGCTGATGCATAAAACAAGGGTTTGAAATTAGCTCACATACCGTTCCATAAGCCAAATATGTAACAGACAAGACCTCCTCCCTGCTCAGTGAACTGGACTCAACACCCCCTATTCACCACACAAGAATATATCTGACTAGCAAGAATCTTAAAACCTATGTATTGATATCTCTCTGGAGTTGAATCAAGAGGGTGTAAAGCGGCATAAACACAGCAGGGAAAAGCAGCTCAACCCCATTATCAAAATAAATTACTTAAAATGAACGCCATAAAACAAAGACAGTGAAAGAGAGAGAAATTCTTACAAAATCCGTTCGGAGGCTCTGATGCAACCTGGATTGACCATATCTAGACCCACAGCTGGATGAGACATAAGGCTGGACACTCTTGGGGCTGAGAGGTTTGGTGAGGTTGGGTGAGGAAACGCAGACCCTTTAAAGTAATACCGCGGGGTACCCACCCCATGGGTCCCAAATCTCCAGGTTCAAGGGCATCTTGCTACATTGAAAACGTGCATGGGAAACCCAGAAGATGGTACAGCGTGTGATCGGGAAAGGTTTCTAAAACGCACCTCATTTCTCCTCTCCTTGTGCTCGGGTTCGCCATTCCAGCCGCTTTATTAACAATCTCCCTACTTGGAGAATCAGCACCTTGAAGCTCCTGTTTCTTCCGTACAGGTTGCAATTTGTCCTGACGATGAACGGGAAGAGGGGGAACCAACGAGAGACTAGCTCTAGGTGTTGGGACAGGCACAGGTCACTCTATTTCCCCATCAGGAAGAAGAATGAAGCACAGGCTCAGCCTGCCCCCCGGAACCAGAATAGGGCCTGAAACAATCCTGCGCTTTTGCGGCCAGCTCCCAAAAAAGCGAGTTGACAAATGGAGCTCAGGGCCACTGCAATTCACAAACCTGCAGAGTTATAAATGATAACTCTCATCCACAAATATATTGACGGAAGGCAAGGAAGAGGATTTGAAAGCAAGGCAGAATTGCAGGAAACAGATTTCAGGAGGTAGATTCGACTCGCCTTTAAAGCACATGAAAAGTGGCAAAACGTTGACAATGATGCCCTTGGCCAATAAGGGCGTATGCGTTTTTTCCTGAATATATTCAGGAAAAAACGCATACGCCCTTGTTGGCCAACCAAGCAAGCCGGAAGTGCAAATCAGCACTACAAAGAAGTCTCGCTTGCCATCGGTCAAAAGGGCCACGCTGCAAAAAGAGTAAACACCAGAAATGCAGGACATGCCATGGAGACATGGGAGCCTTGCTAGGCTGAGGGGTGGGATGTCAATTGCCAACAGCCACTCTGGAGAAGTGTACGGTGTGTCCTGAAACATGTAATAAACACAGCTTACAGAGCATAGGGCACTTCCACTCATGGGCGTATAAATTGGGAAAACTAAAAATCAACAAGACACAGGCACCCCAAAGTTTAGGGCTGCTCTGTGTACAAGAACCTCCACTTAGCTACAACTTAAGTATCCCAGGAAAGAGAAAAATGGATAAAGAAGTTGTGGTACTTAGGCACAATGGAATATCACTCAGCCATGAAATCAATGTCATAAGGCTAGTAGCAGCATGATGAGTGGATTTAGGGACGAGGATTCTAAGTGAAATAAGTCACACAGAAAAAGACTCTTATCCTAAGATATCACTTATAGAGGGCATGTCAAAATCGCTACACTTGAACTGAATTACAAAACAGAACAGAGTCACACATTTAGAAGACACACTATGGCTGCTTAACGGGAAAGGTGAGGTGGGCTGATGCATAAAACAAGGGTTTGAAATTAGCTCACATACCGTTCCATAAGCCAAATATGTAACAGACAAGACCTCCTCCCTGCTCAGTGAACTGGACTCAACACCCCCTATTCACCGCACAAGAATATATCTGACTAGCAAGAATCTTAAAACCTATGTATTGATATCTCTCTGGAGTTGAATCAAGAGGGTGTAAAGCGGCATAAACACAGCAGGGAAAAGCAGCTCAACCCCATTATCAAAATAAATTACTTAAAATGAACGCCATAAAACAAAGACAGTGAAAGAGAGAGAAATTCTTACAAAATCCGTTCGGAGGCTCTGATGCAACCTGGATTGACCATATCTAGATCCACAGCTGGATGAGACAAAAGGCTGGACAATCTTGGGGCTGAGAGGATTGGTGAGGTTGGGTGAGCAAACGCAGACCGTTTAAAGTAATACCGCGTGGTACCCACCCCATGGGTCCCAAATCTCCAGGTTCAAGGGCATCTTCCTACATTGAAAACGTGCATGGGAAACCCAGAAGATGGTACAGCGTGTGATCGGGAAAGGTTTCTAAAACGCACCTCATTTCTCCTCTCCTTGTGCTCGGGTTCGCCATTCCAGCCGCTTTACTAACAATCTCCCTACTTGGAGAATCAGCACCTTGAAGCTCCTGTTTCTTTTGTACAGGTTGCAATTTGTCCTGAGGATGAACGGGAAGAGGGGGAACCAACGAGAGACTAGCTCTAGGTGTTGGGACATGCACAGGTCACTCTATTTCCCCATCAGGAAGAAGAATGAAGCACAGGCTCAGCCTGCCCCCCGGAACCAGAATAGGGCCTGAAGCAATCCTGCGCTTTTGCGGCCAGCTCCCAAAAAAGCGAGTTGACAAATGGAGCTCAGGGCCACTGCAATTCACAAACCTGCAGAGTTATAAATGATAACTCTCGTCCACAAATATATTGAGGGAAGGCAACGAAGAGGATTTGAAAGCAAGGCAGAATTGCAGGAAACAGATTTCAGGAGGTAGATTCGACTCGCCTTTAAAGCACATGAAAAGTGGCAAAACGTTGACAATGATGCCCTTGGCCAACAAGGGCGTATGCGTTTTTTCCTGAATATATTCAGGAAAAAACGCATACGCCCTTGTTGGCCAACCAAGCAAGCCGGAAGTGCAAATCAGCACTACAAAGAAGTCTCGCTTGCCATCGGTCAAAAGGGCCACGCTGCAAAAAGAGTAAACACCAGAAATGCAGGACAGGCCATGGAGACATGGGAGCCTTGCTAGGCTGAGGGGTGGGATGTCAATTGCCAACAGCCACTCTGGAGAAGTGTACGGTGTGTCCTGAAACATGTAATAAACACAGCTTACAGAGCATAGGGCACTTCCACTCATGGGCGTATAAATTGGGAAAACTAAAAATCAACAAGACACAGGCACCCCAAAGTTTAGGGCTGCTCTGTGTACAAGAACCTCCACTTAGCTACACCTTAAGTATCCCAGGAAAGAGAAAAATGGATAAAGAAGTTGTGGTACATAGGCACAATGGAATATCACTCAGCCATGAAATCAATGTCATAAGGCTAGTAGCAGCATGATGAGTGGATTTAGGGACGAGGATTCTAAGTGAAATAAGTCACACAGAAAAAGACTCTTATCCTAAGATATCACTTATAGAGGGCATGTCAAAATCGCTACACTTGAACTGAATTACAAAACAGAACAGAGTCACACATTTAGAAGACACACTATGGCTGCTTAACGGGAAAGGTGAGGTGGGCTGATGCATAAAACAAGGGTTTGAAATTAGCTCACATACCGTTCCATAAGCCAAATATGTAACAGACAAGACCTCCTCCCTGCTCAGTGAACTGGACTCAACACCCCCTATTCACCGCACAA
This sequence comes from Eubalaena glacialis, assembly GCF_028564815.1. Taxonomy (NCBI): domain Eukaryota; kingdom Metazoa; phylum Chordata; class Mammalia; order Artiodactyla; family Balaenidae; genus Eubalaena; species Eubalaena glacialis. The sequence continues at coordinate 145,814,010 of NC_083716.1, forward strand.
GAATATATCTGACTAGCAAGAATCTTAAAACCTATGTATTGATATCTCTCTGGAGTTGAATCAAGAGGGTGTAAAGCGGCATAAACCCAGCAGGGAAAAGCAGCTCAACCCCATTATCAAAATAAATTACTTAAAATGAACGCCATAAAACAAAGACAGTGAAAGAGAGAGAAATTCTTACAAAATCCGTTCGGAGGCTCTGATGCAACCTGGATTGACCATATCTAGACCCACAGCTGGATGAGACATAAGGCTGGACACTCTTGGGGCTGAGAGGTTTGGTGAGGTTGGGTGAGGAAACGCAGACCCTTTAAAGTAATACCGCGGGGTACCCACCCCATGGGTCCCAAATCTCCAGGTTCAAGGGCATCTTGCTACATTGAAAACGTGCATGGGAAACCCAGAAGATGGTACAGCGTGTGATCGGGAAAGGTTTCTAAAACGCACCTCATTTCTCCTCTCCTTGTGCTCGGGTTCGCCATTCCAGCCGCTTTATTAACAATCTCCCTACTTGGAGAATCAGCACCTTGAAGCTCCTGTTTCTTCCGTACAGGTTGCAATTTGTCCTGACGATGAACGGGAAGAGGGGGAACCAACGAGAGACTAGCTCTAGGTGTTGGGACAGGCACAGGTCACTCTATTTCCCCATCAGGAAGAAGAATGAAGCACAGGCTCAGCCTGCCCCCCGGAACCAGAATAGGGCCTGAAACAATCCTGCGCTTTTGCGGCCAGCTCCCAAAAAAGCGAGTTGACAAATGGAGCTCAGGGCCACTGCAATTCACAAACCTGCAGAGTTATAAATGATAACTCTCGTCCACAAATATATTGAGGGAAGGCAACGAAGAGGATTTGAAAGCAAGGCAGAATTGCAGGAAACAGATTTCAGGAGGTAGATTCGACTCGCCTTTAAAGCACATGAAAAGCGGCAAAACGTTGACAATGATGCCCTTGGCCAATAAGGGCGTATGCGTTTTTTCCTGAATATATTCAGGAAAAAACGCATACGCCCTTTTTGGCCAACCAAGCAAGCCGGAAGTGCAAATCAGCACTACAAAGAAGTCTCGCTTGCCATCGGTCAAAAGGGCCATGCTGCCAAAAGTGTAAAAACCAGAAATTCAGGACAGGCCATGGAGACATGGGAGCCTTGCTACGCTGATGGGTGGGATGTCAATTGCCAACAGCCACTCTGGAGAAGTGTACGGTGTGTCCTGAAACATGTAATAAACACAGCTTACAGAGCATAGGGCACTTCCACTCATGGGCGTATAAATTGGGAAAACTAAAAATCAACAAGACACAGGCACCCCAACGTTTAGGGCTGCTCTGTGTACAAGAACCTCCACTTAGCTACACCTTAAGTATCCCAGGAAAGAGAAAAATGGATAAAGAAGTTGTGGTACTTAGGCACAATGGAATATCACTCAGCCATGAAATCAATGTCATAAGGCTAGTAGCAGCATGATGAGTGGATTTAGGGACGAGGATTCTAAGTGAAAAAAGTCACACAGAAAAAGACTCTTATCCTAAGATATCACTTATAGAGGGCATGTCAAAATCGCTACACTTGAACTGAATTACAAAACAGAACAGAGTAACACATTTAGAAGACACACTATGGCTGCTTAACGGGAAAGGTGAGGTGGGCTGATGCATAAAACAAGGGTTTGAAATTAGCTCACATACCGTTCCATAAGCCAAATATGTAACAGACAAGACCTCCTCCCTGCTCAGTGAACTGGACTCAACACCCCCTATTCACCGCACAAGAATATATCTGACTAGCAAGAATCTTAAAACCTATGTATTGATATCTCTCTGGAGTTGAATCAAGAGGGTGTAAAGCGGCATAAACACAGCAGGGAAAAGCAGCTCAACCCCATTATCAAAATAAATTACTTAAAATGAACGCCATAAAACAAAGACAGTGAAAGAGAGAGAAATTCTTCCAAAATCCGTTCGGAGGCTCTGATGCAACCTGGATTGACCATATCTAGACCCACAGCTGGATGAGACATAAGGCTGGACACTCTTGGGACTGAGAGGTTTGGTGAGGTTGGGTGAGGAAACGCAGACCCTTTAAAGTAATACCGCGGGGTACCCACCCCATGGGTCCCAAATCTCCAGGTTCAAGGGCATCTTGCTACATTGAAAACGTGCATGGGAAACCCAGAAGATGGTACAGCGTGTGATCGGGAAAGGTTTCTAAAACGCACCTCATTTCTCCTCTCCTTGTGCTCGGGTTCGCCATTCCAGCCGCTTTATTAACAATCTCCCTACTTGGAGAATCAGCACCTTGAAGCTCCTGTTTCTTCCGTACAGGTTGCAATTTGTCCTGACGATGAACGGGAAGAGGGGGAACCAACGAGAGACTAGCTCTAGGTGTTGGGACAGGCACAGGTCACTCTATTTCCCCATCAGGAAGAAGAATGAAGCACAGGCTCAGCCTGCCCCCCGGAACCAGAATAGGGCCTGAAACAATCCTGCGCTTTTGCGGCCAGCTCCCAAAAAAGCGAGTTGACAAATGGAGCTCAGGGCCACTGCAATTCACAAACCTGCAGAGTTATAAATGATAACTCTCGTCCACAAATATATTGAGGGAAGGCAACGAAGAGGATTTGAAAGCAAGGCAGAATTGCAGGAAACAGATTTCAGGAGGTAGATTCGACTCGCCTTTAAAGCACATGAAAAGCAGCAAAACGTTGACAATGATGCCCTTGGCCAAAAAGGGCGTATGCGTTTTTTCCTGAATATATTCAGGAAAAAACGCATACGCCCTTTTTGGCCAACCAAGCAAGCCGGAAGTGCAAATCAGCACTACAAAGAAGTCTCGCTTGCCATCGGTCAAAAGGGCCATGCTGCCAAAAGTGTAAAAACCAGAAATTCAGGACAGGCCATGGAGACATGGGAGCCTTGCTAGGCTGAGGGGTGGGATGTCAATTGCCAACAGCCACTCTGGAGAAGTGTACGGTGTGTCCTGAAACATGTAATAAACACAGCTTACAGAGCATAGGGCACTTCCACTCATGGGCGTATAAATTGGGAAAACTAAAAATCAACAACACACAGGCACCCCAAAGTTTTGGGCTGCTCTGTGTACAAGAACCTCCACTTAGGTACACCTTAAACATGCCAGGAAAGAGAAAAATGGATAAAGAAGTTGTGGTACTTAGGCACAATGGAATATCACTCAGCCATGAAATCAGTGTCATAAGGCTAGTAGCAGCATGATGAGTGGATTTAGGGACGAGGATTCTAAGTGAAATAAGTCACACAGAAAAAGACAGTGATCCTAAGATATCACTTATAGAGGGCATGTCAAAATCGCTACACTTGAACTGAATTACAAAACAGAACAGAGTCACACATTTAGAAGACACACTATGGCTGCTTAACGGGAAAGGTGAGGTGGGCTGATGCATAAAACAAGGCTTTGAAATTAGCTCACATACCGTTCCATAAGCCAAATATGTAATAGACAAGACCTTCTCCCTGCTCAGTGAACTGGACTCAACACCCCCTATTCACCGCACAAGAATATATCTGACTAGCAAGAATCTTAAAACCTATGTATTGATATCTCTCTGGAGTTGAATCAAGAGGGTGTAAAGCGGCATAAACACAGCAGGGAAAAGCAGCTCAACCCCATTATCAAAATAAATTACTTAAAATGAACGCCATAAAACAAAGACAGTGAAAGAGAGAGAAATTCTTACAAAATCCGTTCGGAGGCTCTGATGCAACCTGGATTGACCATATCTTGACCCACAGGTGGATGAGACATAAAGCTGGACACTCTTGGGGCTGAGAGATTTGGTGAGGTTGGATGAGGAAACGCAGACCCTTTAAAGTAATACCGCGGGGTACCCACCCCATGGGTCCCAAATCTCCAGGTTCAAGGGCATCTTCCTACATTGAAAACATGCATGGGAAACCCAGAAGATGGTACAGCGTGTGATCGGGAAAGGTTTCTAAAACGCACCTCATTTCTCCTCTCCTTGTGCTCGGGTTCGCCATTCCAGCCGCTTTACTAACAATCTCCCTACTTGGAGAATCAGCACCTGGAACCTCCTGTTTGTTTCGTACAGGTTGCAATTTGTCCTAAGGATGAAGGGGAAGACGGGGAACCAATGAGAGACTAGCTCTAGGTGTTGGGACAGGCACAGGTCACTCTATTTCCCCATCAGGAAGAAGAATGAAGCACAGGCTCAGCCTGCCCCCCGGAACCAGAATAGGGCCTGAAGCAATCCTGCGCTTTTGCGGCCAGCTCCCAAAAAAGCGAGTTGACAAATGGAGCTCAGGGCCACTGCAATTCACAAACCTGCAGAGTTATAAATGATAACTCTCGTCCACAAATATATTGAGGGAAGGCAACGAAGAGGATTTGAAAGCAAGGCAGAATTGCAGGAAACAGATTTCAGGAGGTAGATTCGACTCGCCTTTAAAGCACATGAAAAGCGGCAAAACGTTGACAATGATGCCCTTGGCCAATAAGGGCGTATGCGTTTTTTCATGAATATTTCAGGAAAAAACGCATACGCCCTTTTTGGCCAACCAAGCAAGCCGGAAGTGCAAATCAGCACTACAAAGAAGTCTCGCTTGCCATCGGTCAAAAGGGCCATGCTGCCAAAAGTGTAAAAACCAGAAATTCAGGACAGGCCATGGAGACATGGGACCCTTGCTACGCTGATGGGCAGGATGCCAATTGCCAACAGCCACTCTGGAGAAGTGTACGGTGTGTCCTGAAACATGTAATAAACACAGCTTACAGAGCATAGGGCACTTCCACTCATGGGCGTATAAATTGGGAAAACTAAAAATCAACAAGACACAGGCACCCCAAAGTTTCGGGCTGCTCTGTGTACAAGAATCTCCACTTAGCTACACCTTAAGTATCCCAGGAAAGAGAAAAATGGATAAAGAAGTTGTGGTACTTAGGCACAATGGAATATCACTCAGCCATGAAATCAATGTCATAAGGCTAGTAGCAGCATGATGAGTGGATTTAGGGACGAGGATTCTAAGTGAAATAAGTCACACAGAAAAAGACAGTTATCCTAAGATATCACTTATAGAGGGCATGTCAAAATCGCTACACTTGAACTGAATTACAAAACAGAACAGAGTCACACATTTAGAAGACACACTATGGCTGCTTAACGGGAAAGGTGAGGTGGGCTGATGCATAAAACAAGGGTTTGAAATTAGCTCATATACCATTCCATAAGCCAAATATGTAACAGACAAGACCTCCTCCCTGCTCAGTGAACTGGACTCAACACCCCCTATTCACCGCACAAGAATATATCTGACTAGCAAGAATCTTAAAACCTATGTATTGATATCTCTCTGGAGTTGAATCAAGAGGGTGTAAAGCGGCATAAACACAGCAGGGAAAAGCAGCTCAACCCCATTATCAAAATAAATTACTTAAAATGAACCCCATAAAACAAAGACAGTGAAAGAGAGAGAAATTCTTACAAAATCCGTTCGGGGGCTCTTATGCAACCTGGATTGACCATATCTAGACCCACAGCTGGATGAGACAAAAGGCTGGACAATCTTGGGGCTGAGAGGATTGGTGAGGTTGGGTGAGCAAACGCAGACCGCTTAAAGTAATACCGCGTGGTACCCACCCCAAGGGTCCCAAATCTCCAGGTTCAAGGGCATCTTCCTACATCGAAAACATGCCTGGGAAACCCAGAAGATGGTACAGCGTGTGATCGGGAAAGGTTTCTAAAACGCACCTCATTTCTCCTCTCCTTGTGCTCGGGTTCGCCATTCCAGCCGCTTTACTAACAATCTCCCTTCTTGGAGAATCAGCACCTGGAACCTCCTGTTTGTTTCGTACAGGTTGCAATTTGTCCTGAGGATGAACGGGAAGAGGGGGAACCAATGAGACACTAGCTCTAGGTGTTGGGACAGGCACAGGTCACTCTATTTCCCCATCAGGAAGAAGAATGAAGCACAGGCTCAGCCTGCCCCCCGGAACCAGAATAGGGCCTGAAGCAATCCTGCGCTTTTGCGGCCAGCTCCCAAAAAAGCGAGTTGACAAATGGAGCTCAGGGCCACTGCAATTCACAAACCTGCAGAGTTATAAATGATAACTCTCGTCCACAAATATATTGAGGGAAGGCAACGAAGAGGATTTGAAAGCAAGGCAGAATTGCAGGAAACAGATTTCAGGAGGTAGATTCGACTCGCCTTTAAAGCACATGAAAAGCGGCAAAACGTTGACAATGATGCCCTTGGCCAAAAAGGGCGTATGCGTTTTTTCCTGAATATATTCAGGAAAAAACGCATACGCCCTTTTTGGCCAACCAAGCAAGCCGGAAGTGCAAATCAGCACTACAAAGAAGTCTCGCTTGCCATCGGTCAAAAGGGCCACGCTGCAAAAAGAGTAAACACCAGAAATGCAGGACAGGCCATGGAGACATGGGAGCCTTGCTAGGCTGAGGGGTGGGATGTCAATTGCCAACAGCCACTCTGGAGAAGTGTACGGTGTGTCCTGAAACATGTAATAAACACAGCTTACAGAGCATAGGGCACTTCCACTCATGGGCGTATAAATTGGGAAAACTAAAAATCAACAAGACACAGGCACCCCAAAGTTTCGGGCTGCTCTGTGTACAAGAACCTCCACTTAGGTACACCTTAAACATGCCAGGAAAGAGAAAAATGGATAAAGAAGTTGTGGTACTTAGGCACAATGGAATATCACTCAGCCATGAAATCAATGTCATAAGGCTAGTAGCAGCATGATGAGTGGATTTAGGGACGAGGATTCTAAGTGAAATAAGTCACACAGAGAAAGACACTTATCCTAAGATATCACTTATAGAGGGTATGTCAAAATCGCTACACTTGAAGTGAATTACAAAACAGAACAGAGTCACATATTTAGAAGACACACTATGGCTGCTTAACGGGAAAGGTGAGGTGGGCTGATGCATAAAACAAGGGTTTGAAATTAGCTCACATACCATTCCATAAGCCAAATATGTAACAGACAAGACCTCCTCCCTGCTCAGTGAACTGGACTCAACACCCCCTATTCACCGCACAAGAATATATCTGACTAGCAAGAATCTTAAAACCTATGTATTGATATCTCTCTGGAGTTGAATCAAGAGGGTGTAAAGCGGCATAAACACAGCAGGGAAAAGCAGCTCAACCCCATTATCAAAATAAATTACTTAAAATGAACGCCATAAAACAAAGACAGTGAAAGAGAGAGAAATTCTTACAAAATCCGTTCGGAGGCTCTGATGCAACCTGGATTGACCGTATCTAGACCCACAGCTGGATGAGACATAAGGCTGGACACTCTTGGGGCTGAGAGGTTTGGTGAGGTTGGGTGAGGAAAGGCAGACGCTTTAAAGTAATACCGCGGGGTACCCACCCCATGGGTCCCAAATCTCCAGGTTCAAGGGCATCTTCCTACATTGAAAACGTGCATGGGAAACCCAGAAGATGGTACAGCGTGTGATCGGGAAAGGTTTCTAAAACGCACCTCATTTCTCCTCTCCTTGTGCTCGGGTTCGCCATTCCAGCCGCTTTACTAACAATCTCCCTACTTGGAGAATCAGCACCTTGAAGCTCCTGTTTCTTTCGTACAGGTTGCAATTTGTCCTGAGGATGAACGGGAAGAGGGGGAACCAACGAGAGACTAGCTCTAGGTGTTGGGACAGGCACAGGTCACTCTATTTCCCCATCAGGAAGAAGAATGAAGCACAGGCTCAGCCTGCCCCCCGGAACCAGAATAGGGCCTGAAGCAATCCTGCGCTTTTGCGGCCAGCTCCCAAAAAAGCGAGTTGACAAATGGAGCTCAGGGCCACTGCAATTCACAAACCTGCAGAGTTATAAATGATAACTCTCGTCCACAAATATATTGAGGGAAGGCAACGAAGAGGATTTGAAAGCAAGGCAGAATTGCAGGAAACAGATTTCAGGAGGTAGATTCGACTCGCCTTTAAAGCACATGAAAAGCAGCAAAACGTTGACAATGATGCCCTTGGCCAAAAAGGGCGTATGCGTTTTTTCCTGAATATTTCAGGAAAAAACGCATACGCCCTTTTTGGCCAACCAAGCAAGCCGGAAGTGCAAATCAGCACTACAAAGAAGTCTCGCTTGCCATCGGTCAAAAGGGCCATGCTGCCAAAAGTGTAAAAACCAGAAATTCAGGACAGGCCATGGAGACATGGGAGCCTTGCTACGCTGATGGGCAGGATGCCAATTGCCAACAGCCACTCTGGAGAAGTGTACGGTGTGTCCTGAAACATGTAATAAACACAGCTTACAGAGCATAGGGCACTTCCACTCATGGGCGTATAAATTGGGAAAACTAAAAATCAACAAGACACAGGCACCCCAAAGTTTCGGGCTGCTCTGTGTACAAGAATCTCCACTTAGCTACACCTTAAGTATCCCAGGAAAGAGAAAAATGGATAAAGAAGTTGTGGTACTTAGGCACAATGGAATATCACTCAGCCATGAAATCAATGTCATAAGGCTAGTAGCAGCATGATGAGTGGATTTAGGGACGAGGATTCTAAGTGAAATAAGTCACACAGAAAAAGACAGTTATCCTAAGATATCACTTATAGAGGGCATGTCAAAATCGCTACACTTGAACTGAATTACAAAACAGAACAGAGTCACACATTTAGAAGACACACTATGGCTGCTTAACGGGAAAGGTTAGGTGGGCTGATGCATAAAACAAGGGTTTGAAATTAACTCATATACCATTCCATAAGCCAAATATGTAACAGACAAGACCTCCTCCCTGCTCAGTGAACTGGACTCAACACCCCCTATTCACCGCACAAGAATATATCTGACTAGCAAGAATCTTAAAACCTATGTATTGATATCTCTCTGGAGTTGAATCAAGAGGGTGTAAAGCGGCATAAACACAGCAGGGAAAAGCAGCTCAACCCCATTATCAAAATAAATTACTTAAAATGAACCCCATAAAACAAAGACAGTGAAAGAGAGAGAAATTCTTACAAAATCCGTTCGGGGGCTCTTATGCAACCTGGATTGACCATATCTAGACCCACAGCTGGATGAGACAAAAGGCTGGACAATCTTGGGGCTGAGAGGATTGGTGAGGTTGGGTGAGCAAACGCAGACCGCTTAAAGTAATACCGCGTGGTACCCACCCCAAGGGTCCCAAATCTCCAGGTTCAAGGGCATCTTCCTACATCGAAAACATGCCTGGGAAACCCAGAAGATGGTACACCGTGTGATCGGGAAAGGTTTCTAAAACGCACCTCATTTCTCCTCTCCTTGTGCTCGGGTTCGCCATTCCAGCCGCTTTACTAACAATCTCCCTACTTGGAGAATCAGCACCTTGAATCTCCTGTTTCTTTCGTACAGGTTGCAATTTGTCCTGAGGATGAACGGGAAGAGGGGGAACCAACCAGAGACTAGCTCTAGGTGTTGGGACAGGCACAGGTCACTCTATTTCCCCATCAGGAAGAAGAATGAAGCACAGGCTCAGCCTGCCCCCCGGAACCAGAATAGGGCCTGAAGCAATCCTGCGCTTTTGCGGCCAGCTCCCAAAAAAGCGAGTTGACAAATGGAGCTCAGGGCCACTGCAATTCACAAACCTGCAGAGTTATAAATGATAACTCTCGTCCACAAATATATTGAGGGAAGGCAACGAAGAGGATTTGAAAGCAAGGCAGAATTGCAGGAAACAGATTTCAGGAGGTAGATTCGACTCGCCTTTAAAGCACATGAAAAGCAGCAAAACGTTGACAATGATGCCCTTGGCCAAAAAGGGCGTATGCGTTTTTTCCTGAATATATTCAGGAAAAAACGCATACGCCCTTGTTGGCCAACCAAGCAAGCCGGAAGTGCAAATCAGCACTACAAAGAAGTCTCGCTTGCCATCGGTCAAAAGGGCCACGCTGCAAAAAGAGTAAACACCAGAAATGCAGGACAGGCCATGGAGACATGGGAGCCTTGCTAGGCTGAGGGGTGGGATGTCAATTGCCAACAGCCACTCTGGAGAAGTGTACGGTGTGTCCTGAAACATGTAATAAACACAGCTTACAGAGCATAGGGCACTTCCACTCATGGGCGTATAAATTGGGAAAACTAAAAATCAACAAGACACAGGCACCCCAAAGTTTCGGGCTGCTCTGTGTACAAGAATCTCCACTTAGCTACACCTTAAGTATCCCAGGAAAGAGAAAAATGGATAAAGAAGTTGTGGTACTTAGGCACAATGGAATATCACTCAGCCATGAAATCAATGTCATAAGGCTAGTAGCAGCATGATGAGTGGATTTAGGGACGAGGATTCTAAGTGAAATAAGTCACACAGAAAAAGACACTTATCCTAAGATATCACTTATAGAGGGCATGTCAAAATCGCTACACTTGAACTGAATTACAAAACAGAACAGAGTCACACATTTAGAAGACACACTATGGCTGCTTAACGGGAAAGGTGAGGTGGGCTGATGCATAAAACAAGGGTTTGAAATTAGCTCACATACCGTTCCATAAGCCAAATATGTAACAGACAAGACCTCCTCCCTGCTCAGTGAACTGGACTCAACACCCCCTATTCACCGCACAAGAATATATCTGACTAGCAAGAATCTTAAAACCTATGTATTGATATCTCTCTGGAGTTGAATCAAGAGGGTGTAAAGCGGCATAAACACAGCAGGGAAAAGCAGCTCAACCCCATTATCAAAATAAATTACTTAAAATGAACCCCATAAAACAAAGACAGTGAAAGAGAGAGAAATTCTTACAAAATCCGTTCGGGGGCTCTTATGCAACCTGGATTGACCATATCTAGACCCACAGCTGGATGAGACAAAAGGCTGGACAATCTTGGGGCTGAGAGGATTGGTGAGGTTGGGTGAGCAAACGCAGACCGCTTAAAGTAATACCGCGTGGTACCCACCCCAAGGGTCCCAAATCTCCAGGTTCAAGGGCATCTTCCTACATCGAAAACATGCCTGGGAAACCCAGAAGATGGTACACCGTGTGATCGGGAAAGGTTTCTAAAACGCACCTCATTTCTCCTCTCCTTGTGCTCGGGTTCGCCATTCCAGCCGCTTTACTAACAATCTCCCTACTTGGAGAATCAGCACCTGGAACCTCCTGTTTGTTTCGTACAGGTTGCAATTTGTCCTGAGGATGAACGGGAAGACGGGGAACCAATGAGAGACTAGCTCTAGGTGTTGGGACAGGCACAGGTCACTCTATTTCCCCATCAGGAAGAAGAATGAAGCACAGGCTCAGCCTGCCCCCCGGAACCAGAATAGGGCCTGAAGCAATCCTGCGCTTTTGCGGCCAGCTCCCAAAAAAGCGAGTTGACAAATGGAGCTCAGGGCCACTGCAATTCACAAACCTGCAGAGTTATAAATGATAACTCTCGTCCACAAATATATTGAGGGAAGGCAACGAAGAGGATTTGAAAGCAAGGCAGAATTGCAGGAAACAGATTTCAGGAGGTAGATTCGACTCGCCTTTAAAGCACATGAAAAGCGGCAAAACGTTGACAATGATGCCCTTGGCCAATAAGGGCGTATGCGTTTTTTCATGAATATTTCAGGAAAAAACGCATACGCCCTTTTTGGCCAACCAAGCAAGCCGGAAGTGCAAATCAGCACTACAAAGAAGTCTCGCTTGCCATCGGTCAAAAGGGCCATGCTGCCAAAAGTGTAAAAACCAGAAATTCAGGACAGGCCATGGAGACATGGGACCCTTGCTACGCTGATGGGCAGGATGCCAATTGCCAACAGCCACTCTGGAGAAGTGTACGGTGTGTCCTGAAACATGTAATAAACACAGCTTACAGAGCATAGGGCACTTCCACTCATGGGCGTATAAATTGGGAAAACTAAAAATCAACAAGACACAGGCACCCCAAAGTTTCGGGCTGCTCTGTGTACAAGAATCTCCACTTAGCTACACCTTAAGTATCCCAGGAAAGAGAAAAATGGATAAAGAAGTTGTGGTACTTAGGCACAATGGAATATCACTCAGCCATGAAATCAATGTCATAAGGCTAGTAGCAGCATGATGAGTGGATTTAGGGACGAGGATTCTAAGTGAAATAAGTCACACAGAAAAAGACAGTTATCCTAAGATATCACTTATAGAGGGCATGTCAAAATCGCTACACTTGAACTGAATTACAAAACAGAACAGAGTCACACATTTAGAAGACACACTATGGCTGCTTAACGGGAAAGGTGAGGTGGGCTGATGCATAAAACAAGGGTTTGAAATTAGCTCATATACCATTCCATAAGCCAAATATGTAACAGACAAGACCTCCTCCCTGCTCAGTGAACTGGACTCAACACCCCCTATTCACCGCACAAGAATATATCTGACTAGCAAGAATCTTAAAACCTATGTATTGATATCTCTCTGGAGTTGAATCAAGAGGGTGTAAAGCGGCATAAACACAGCAGGGAAAAGCAGCTCAACCCCATTATCAAAATAAATTACTTAAAATGAACCCCATAAAACAAAGACAGTGAAAGAGAGAGAAATTCTTACAAAATCCGTTCGGGGGCTCTTATGCAACCTGGATTGACCATATCTAGACCCACAGCTGGATGAGACAAAAGGCTGGACAATCTTGGGGCTGAGAGGATTGGTGAGGTTGGGTGAGCAAACGCAGACCGCTTAAAGTAATACCGCGTGGTACCCACCCCAAGGGTCCCAAATCTCCAGGTTCAAGGGCATCTTCCTACATCGAAAACATGCCTGGGAAACCCAGAAGATGGTACAGCGTGTGATCGGGAAAGGTTTCTAAAACGCACCTCATTTCTCCTCTCCTTGTGCTCGGGTTCGCCATTCCAGCCGCTTTACTAACAATCTCCCTTCTTGGAGAATCAGCACCTGGAACCTCCTGTTTGTTTCGTACAGGTTGCAATTTGTCCTGAGGATGAACGGGAAGAGGGGGAACCAATGAGACACTAGCTCTAGGTGTTGGGACAGGCACAGGTCACTCTATTTCCCCATCAGGAAGAAGAATGAAGCACAGGCTCAGCCTGCCCCCCGGAACCAGAATAGGGCCTGAAGCAATCCTGCGCTTTTGCGGCCAGCTCCCAAAAAAGCGAGTTGACAAATGGAGCTCAGGGCCACTGCAATTCACAAACCTGCAGAGTTATAAATGATAACTCTCGTCCACAAATATATTGAGGGAAGGCAACGAAGAGGATTTGAAAGCAAGGCAGAATTGCAGGAAACAGATTTCAGGAGGTAGATTCGACTCGCCTTTAAAGCACATGAAAAGCGGCAAAACGTTGACAATGATGCCCTTGGCCAAAAAGGGCGTATGCGTTTTTTCCTGAATATATTCAGGAAAAAACGCATACGCCCTTTTTGGCCAACCAAGCAAGCCGGAAGTGCAAATCAGCACTACAAAGAAGTCTCGCTTGCCATCGGTCAAAAGGGCCACGCTGCAAAAAGAGTAAACACCAGAAATGCAGGACAGGCCATGGAGACATGGGAGCCTTGCTAGGCTGAGGGGTGGGATGTCAATTGCCAACAGCCACTCTGGAGAAGTGTACGGTGTGTCCTGAAACATGTAATAAACACAGCTTACAGAGCATAGGGCACTTCCACTCATGGGCGTATAAATTGGGAAAACTAAAAATCAACAAGACACAGGCACCCCAAAGTTTCGGGCTGCTCTGTGTACAAGAACCTCCACTTAGGTACACCTTAAACATGCCAGGAAAGAGAAAAATGGATAAAGAAGTTGTGGTACTTAGGCACAATGGAATATCACTCAGCCATGAAATCAATGTCATAAGGCTAGTAGCAGCATGATGAGTGGATTTAGGGACGAGGATTCTAAGTGAAATAAGTCACACAGAGAAAGACACTTATCCTAAGATATCACTTATAGAGGGCATGTCAAAATCGCTACACTTGAAGTGAATTACAAAACAGAACAGAGTCACATATTTAGAAGACACACTATGGCTGCTTAACGGGAAAGGTGAGGTGGGCTGATGCATAAAACAAGGGTTTGAAATTAGCTCACATACCATTCCATAAGCCAAATATGTAACAGACAAGACCTCCTCCCTGCTCAGTGAACTGGACTCAACACCCCCTATTCACCGCACAAGAATATATCTGACTAGCAAGAATCTTAAAACCTATGTATTGATATCTCTCTGGAGTTGAATCAAGAGGGTGTAAAGCGGCATAAACACAGCAGGGAAAAGCAGCTCAACCCCATTATCAAAATAAATTACTTAAAATGAACGCCATAAAACAAAGACAGTGAAAGAGAGAGAAATTCTTACAAAATCCGTTCGGAGGCTCTGATGCAACCTGGATTGACCGTATCTAGACCCACAGCTGGATGAGACATAAGGCTGGACACTCTTGGGGCTGAGAGGTTTGGTGAGGTTGGGTGAGGAAAGGCAGACGCTTTAAAGTAATACCGCGGGGTACCCACCCCATGGGTCCCAAATCTCCAGGTTCAAGGGCATCTTCCTACATTGAAAACGTGCATGGGAAACCCAGAAGATGGTACAGCGTGTGATCGGGAAAGGTTTCTAAAACGCACCTCATTTCTCCTCTCCTTGTGCTCGGGTTCGCCATTCCAGCCGCTTTACTAACAATCTCCCTACTTGGAGAATCAGCACCTTGAAGCTCCTGTTTCTTTCGTACAGGTTGCAATTTGTCCTGAGGATGAACGGGAAGAGGGGGAACCAACGAGAGACTAGCTCTAGGTGTTGGGACAGGCACAGGTCACTCTATTTCCCCATCAGGAAGAAGAATGAAGCACAGGCTCAGCCTGCCCCCCGGAACCAGAATAGGGCCTGAAGCAATCCTGCGCTTTTGCGGCCAGCTCCCAAAAAAGCGAGTTGACAAATGGAGCTCAGGGCCACTGCAATTCACAAACCTGCAGAGTTATAAATGATAACTCTCGTCCACAAATATATTGAGGGAAGGCAACGAAGAGGATTTGAAAGCAAGGCAGAATTGCAGGAAACAGATTTCAGGAGGTAGATTCGACTCGCCTTTAAAGCACATGAAAAGCAGCAAAACGTTGACAATGATGCCCTTGGCCAAAAAGGGCGTATGCGTTTTTTCCTGAATATTTCAGGAAAAAACGCATACGCCCTTTTTGGCCAACCAAGCAAGCCGGAAGTGCAAATCAGCACTACAAAGAAGTCTCGCTTGCCATCGGTCAAAAGGGCCATGCTGCCAAAAGTGTAAAAACCAGAAATTCAGGACAGGCCATGGAGACATGGGAGCCTTGCTACGCTGATGGGCAGGATGCCAATTGCCAACAGCCACTCTGGAGAAGTGTACGGTGTGTCCTGAAACATGTAATAAACACAGCTTACAGAGCATAGGGCACTTCCACTCATGGGCGTATAAATTGGGAAAACTAAAAATCAACAAGACACAGGCACCCCAAAGTTTCGGGCTGCTCTGTGTACAAGAATCTCCACTTAGCTACACCTTAAGTATCCCAGGAAAGAGAAAAATGGATAAAGAAGTTGTGGTACTTAGGCACAATGGAATATCACTCAGCCATGAAATCAATGTCATAAGGCTAGTAGCAGCATGATGAGTGGATTTAGGGACGAGGATTCTAAGTGAAATAAGTCACACAGAAAAAGACAGTTATCCTAAGATATCACTTATAGAGGGCATGTCAAAATCGCTACACTTGAACTGAATTACAAAACAGAACAGAGTCACACATTTAGAAGACACACTATGGCTGCTTAACGGGAAAGGTTAGGTGGGCTGATGCATAAAACAAGGGTTTGAAATTAACTCATATACCATTCCATAAGCCAAATATGTAACAGACAAGACCTCCTCCCTGCTCAGTGAACTGGACTCAACACCCCCTATTCACCGCACAAGAATATATCTGACTAGCAAGAATCTTAAAACCTATGTATTGATATCTCTCTGGAGTTGAATCAAGAGGGTGTAAAGCGGCATAAACACAGCAGGGAAAAGCAGCTCAACCCCATTATCAAAATAAATTACTTAAAATGAACCCCATAAAACAAAGACAGTGAAAGAGAGAGAAATTCTTACAAAATCCGTTCGGGGGCTCTTATGCAACCTGGATTGACCATATCTAGACCCACAGCTGGATGAGACAAAAGGCTGGACAATCTTGGGGCTGAGAGGATTGGTGAGGTTGGGTGAGCAAACGCAGACCGCTTAAAGTAATACCGCGTGGTACCCACCCCAAGGGTCCCAAATCTCCAGGTTCAAGGGCATCTTCCTACATCGAAAACATGCCTGGGAAACCCAGAAGATGGTACACCGTGTGATCGGGAAAGGTTTCTAAAACGCACCTCATTTCTCCTCTCCTTGTGCTCGGGTTCGCCATTCCAGCCGCTTTACTAACAATCTCCCTACTTGGAGAATCAGCACCTTGAATCTCCTGTTTCTTTCGTACAGGTTGCAATTTGTCCTGAGGATGAACGGGAAGAGGGGGAACCAACCAGAGACTAGCTCTAGGTGTTGGGACAGGCACAGGTCACTCTATTTCCCCATCAGGAAGAAGAATGAAGCACAGGCTCAGCCTGCCCCCCGGAACCAGAATAGGGCCTGAAGCAATCCTGCGCTTTTGCGGCCAGCTCCCAAAAAAGCGAGTTGACAAATGGAGCTCAGGGCCACTGCAATTCACAAACCTGCAGAGTTATAAATGATAACTCTCGTCCACAAATATATTGAGGGAAGGCAACGAAGAGGATTTGAAAGCAAGGCAGAATTGCAGGAAACAGATTTCAGGAGGTAGATTCGACTCGCCTTTAAAGCACATGAAAAGCAGCAAAACGTTGACAATGATGCCCTTGGCCAAAAAGGGCGTATGCGTTTTTTCCTGAATATATTCAGGAAAAAACGCATACGCCCTTGTTGGCCAACCAAGCAAGCCGGAAGTGCAAATCAGCACTACAAAGAAGTCTCGCTTGCCATCGGTCAAAAGGGCCACGCTGCAAAAAGAGTAAACACCAGAAATGCAGGACAGGCCATGGAGACATGGGAGCCTTGCTAGGCTGAGGGGTGGGATGTCAATTGCCAACAGCCACTCTGGAGAAGTGTACGGTGTGTCCTGAAACATGTAATAAACACAGCTTACAGAGCATAGGGCACTTCCACTCATGGGCGTATAAATTGGGAAAACTAAAAATCAACAAGACACAGGCACCCCAAAGTTTCGGGCTGCTCTGTGTACAAGAATCTCCACTTAGCTACACCTTAAGTATCCCAGGAAAGAGAAAAATGGATAAAGAAGTTGTGGTACTTAGGCACAATGGAATATCACTCAGCCATGAAATCAATGTCATAAGGCTAGTAGCAGCATGATGAGTGGATTTAGGGACGAGGATTCTAAGTGAAATAAGTCACACAGAAAAAGACACTTATCCTAAGATATCACTTATAGAGGGCATGTCAAAATCGCTACACTTGAACTGAATTACAAAACAGAACAGAGTCACACATTTAGAAGACACACTATGGCTGCTTAACGGGAAAGGTGAGGTGGGCTGATGCATAAAACAAGGGTTTGAAATTAGCTCACATACCGTTCCATAAGCCAAATATGTAACAGACAAGACCTCCTCCCTGCTCAGTGAACTGGACTCAACACCCCCTATTCACCGCACAAGAATATATCTGACTAGCAAGAATCTTAAAACCTATGTATTGATATCTCTCTGGAGTTGAATCAAGAGGGTGTAAAGCGGCATAAACACAGCAGGGAAAAGCAGCTCAACCCCATTATCAAAATAAATTACTTAAAATGAACCCCATAAAACAAAGACAGTGAAAGAGAGAGAAATTCTTACAAAATCCGTTCGGGGGCTCTTATGCAACCTGGATTGACCATATCTAGACCCACAGCTGGATGAGACAAAAGGCTGGACAATCTTGGGGCTGAGAGGATTGGTGAGGTTGGGTGAGCAAACGCAGACCGCTTAAAGTAATACCGCGTGGTACCCACCCCAAGGGTCCCAAATCTCCAGGTTCAAGGGCATCTTCCTACATCGAAAACATGCCTGGGAAACCCAGAAGATGGTACACCGTGTGATCGGGAAAGGTTTCTAAAACGCACCTCATTTCTCCTCTCCTTGTGCTCGGGTTCGCCATTCCAGCCGCTTTACTAACAATCTCCCTACTTGGAGAATCAGCACCTGGAACCTCCTGTTTGTTTCGTACAGGTTGCAATTTGTCCTGAGGATGAACGGGAAGACGGGGAACCAATGAGAGACTAGCTCTAGGTGTTGGGACAGGCACAGGTCACTCTATTTCCCCATCAGGAAGAAGAATGAAGCACAGGCTCAGCCTGCCCCCCGGAACCAGAATAGGGCCTGAAGCAATCCTGCGCTTTTGCGGCCAGCTCCCAAAAAAGCGAGTTGACAAATGGAGCTCAGGGCCACTGCAATTCACAAACCTGCAGAGTTATCAATGTTAAGTCTCGTCCACAAATATATTGAGGGAAGGCAACGAAGAGGATTTGAAAGCAAAGCAGAATTGCAGGAAACAGATTTCAGGAGGTAGATTCGACTCGCCTTTAAAGCACATGAAAAGCAGCAAAACGTTGACAATGATGCCCTTGGCCAAAAAGGGCGTATGCGTTTTTTCCTGAATATATTCAGGAAAAAACGCATACGCCCTTTTTGGCCAACCAAGCAAGCCGGAAGTGCAAATCAGCACTACAAAGAAGTCTCGCTTGCCATCGGTCAAAAGGGCCACGCTGCAAAAAGAGTAAACACCAGAAATGCAGGACAGGCCATGGAGACATGGGAGCCTTGCTAGGCTGAGGGGTGGGATGTCAATTGCCAACAGCCACTCTGGAGAAGTGTACGGTGTGTCCTGAAACATGTAATAAACACAGCTTACAGAGCATAGGGCACTTCCACTCATGGGCGTATAAATTGGGAAAACTAAAAATCAACAAGACACAGGCACCCCAAAGTTTAGGGCTGCTCTGTGTACAAAATCCTCCACTTAGCTACACCTTAAGTATCCCAGGAAAGAGAAAAATGGATAAAGAAGTTGTGGTACTTAGGCACAATGGAATATCACTCAGCCATGAAATCAATGTCATAAGGCTAGTAGCAGCATGATGAGTGGATTTAGGGACGAGGATTCTAAGTGAAATAAGTCACACAGAAAAAGACAGTTATCCTAAGATATCACTTATAGAGGGCATGTCAAAATCGCTACACTTGAACTGAATTACAAAACAGAACAGAGTCACACATTTAGAAGACACACTATGGCTGCTTAACGGGAAAGGTGAGGTGGGCTGATGCATAAAACAAGGGTTTGAAATTAGCTCACATACCGTTCCATAAGCCAAATATGTAACAGACAAGACCTCCTCCCTGCTCAGTGAACTGGACTCAACACCCCCTATTCACCGCACAAGAATATATCTGACTAGCAAGAATCTTAAAACCTATGTATTGATATCTCTCTGGAGTTGAATCAAGAGGGTGTAAAGCGGCATAAACACAGCAGGGAAAAGCAGCTCAACCCCATTATCAAAATAAATTACTTAAAATGAACCCCATAAAACAAAGACAGTGAAAGAGAGAGAAATTCTTACAAAATCCGTTCGGGGGCTCTTATGCAACCTGGATTGACCATATCTAGACCCACAGCTGGATGAGACAAAAGGCTGGACAATCTTGGGGCTGAGAGGATTGGTGAGGTTGGGTGAGCAAACGCAGACCGCTTAAAGTAATACCGCGTGGTACCCACCCCAAGGGTCCCAAATCTCCAGGTTCAAGGGCATCTTCCTACATCGAAAACATGCCTGGGAAACCCAGAAGATGGTACACCGTGTGATCGGGAAAGGTTTCTAAAACGCACCTCATTTCTCCTCTCCTTGTGCTCGGGTTCGCCATTCCAGCAGCTTTACTAACAATCTCCCTTCTTGGCGAATCAGCACCTGGAACCTCCTGTTTGTTTCGTACAGGTTGCAATTTGTCCTGAGGATGAACGGGAAGAGGGGGAACCAATGAGACACTAGCTCTAGGTGTTGGGACAGGCACAGGTCACTCTATTTCCCCATCAGGAAGAAGAATGAAGCACAGGCTCAGCCTGCCCCCCGGAACCAGAATAGGGCCTGAAGCAATCCTGCGCTTTTGCGGCCAGCTCCCAAAAAAGCGAGTTGACAAATGGAGCTCAGGGCCACTGCAATTCACAAACCTGCAGAGTTATAAATGATAACTCTCGTCCACAAATATATTGAGGGAAGGCAACGAAGAGGATTTGAAAGCAAGGCAGAATTGCAGGAAACAGATTTCAGGAGGTAGATTCGACTCGCCTTTAAAGCACATGAAAAGCAGCAAAACGTTGACAATGATGCCCTTGGCCAAAAAGGGCGTATGCGTTTTTTCCTGAATATTTCAGGAAAAAACGCATACGCCCTTTTTGGCCAACCAAGCAAGCCGGAAGTGCAAATCAGCACTACAAAGAAGTCTCGCTTGCCATCGGTCAAAAGGGCCATGCTGCCAAAAGTGTAAAAACCAGAAATTCAGGACAGGCCATGGAGACATGGGAGCCTTGCTACGCTGATGGGCAGGATGCCAATTGCCAACAGCCACTCTGGAGAAGTGTACGGTGTGTCCTGAAACATGTAATAAACACAGCTTACAGAGCATAGGGCACTTCCACTCATGGGCGTATAAATTGGGAAAACTAAAAATCAACAAGACACAGGCACCCCAAAGTTTCGGGCTGCTCTGTGTACAAGAATCTCCACTTAGCTACACCTTAAGTATCCCAGGAAAGAGAAAAATGGATAAAGAAGTTGTGGTACTTAGGCACAATGGAATATCACTCAGCCATGAAATCAATGTCATAAGGCTAGTAGCAGCATGATGAGTGGATTTAGGGACGAGGATTCTAAGTGAAATAAGTCACACAGAAAAAGACAGTTATCCTAAGATATCACTTATAGAGGGCATGTCAAAATCGCTACACTTGAACTGAATTACAAAACAGAACAGAGTCACACATTTAGAAGACACACTATGGCTGCTTAACGGGAAAGGTGAGGTGGGCTGATGCATAAAACAAGGGTTTGAAATTAGCTCACATACTGTTCCATAAGCCAAATATGTAACAGACAAGACCTCCTCCCTGCTCAGTGAACTGGACTCAACACCCCCTATTCACCGCACAAGAATATATCTGACTAGCAAGAATCTTAAAACCTATGTATTGATATCTCTCTGGAGTTGAATCAAGAGGGTGTAAAGCGGCATAAACACAGCAGGGAAAAGCAGCTCAACCCCATTATCAAAATAAATTACTTAAAATGAACCCCATAAAACAAAGACAGTGAAAGAGAGAGAAATTCTTACAAAATCCGTTCGGGGGCTCTTATGCAACCTGGATTGACCATATCTAGACCCACAGCTGGATGAGACAAAAGGCTGGACAATCTTGGGGCTGAGAGGATTGGTGAGGTTGGGTGAGCAAACGCAGACCGCTTAAAGTAATACCGCGTGGTACCCACCCCAAGGGTCCCAAATCTCCAGGTTCAAGGGCATCTTCCTACATCGAAAACATGCCTGGGAAACCCAGAAGATGGTACAGCGTGTGATCGGGAAAGGTTTCTAAAACGCACCTCATTTCTCCTCTCCTTGTGCTCGGGTTCGCCATTCCAGCCGCTTTACTAACAATCTCCCTACTTGGAGAATCAGCACCTTGAAGCTCCTGTTTCTTTCGTACAGGTTGCAATTTGTCCTGAGGATGAACGGGAAGAGGGGGAACCAACGAGAGACTAGCTCTAGGTGTTGGGACAGGCACAGGTCACTCTATTTCCCCATCAGGAAGAAGAATGAAGCACAGGCTCAGCCTGCCCCCGGGAACCAGAATAGGGCCTGAAGCAATCCTGCGCTTTTGCGGCCAGCTCCCAAAAAAGCGAGTTGACAAATGGAGCTCAGGGCCACTGCAATTCACAAACCTGCAGAGTTATAAATGATAACTCTCGTCCACAAATATATTGAGGGAAGGCAACGAAGAGGATTTGAAAGCAAGGCAGAATTGCAGGAAACAGATTTCAGGAGGTAGATTCGACTCGCCTTTAAAGCACATGAAAAGCAGCAAAACGTTGACAATGATGCCCTTGGCCAAAAAGGGCGTATGCGTTTTTTCCTGAATATTTCAGGAAAAAACGCATACGCCCTTTTTGGCCAACCAAGCAAGCCGGAAGTGTAAATCAGCACTACAAAGAAGTCTCGCTTGCCATCGGTCAAAAGGGCCATGCTGCCAAAAGTGTAAAAACCAGAAATTCAGGACAGGCCATGGAGACATGGGAGCCTTGCTACGCTGATGGGCAGGATGCCAATTGCCAACAGCCACTCTGGAGAAGTGTACGGTGTGTCCTGAAACATGTAATAAACACAGCTTACAGAGCATAGGGCACTTCCACTCATGGGCGTATAAATTGGGAAAACTAAAAATCAACAAGACACAGGCACCCCAAAGTTTCGGGCTGCTCTGTGTACAAGAATCTCCACTTAGCTACACCTTAAGTATCCCAGGAAAGAGAAAAATGGATAAAGAAGTTGTGGTACTTAGGCACAATGGAATATCACTCAGCCATGAAATCAATGTCATAAGGCTAGTAGCAGCATGATGAGTGGATTTAGGGACGAGGATTCTAAGTGAAATAAGTCACACAGAAAAAGACAGTTATCCTAAGATATCACTTATAGAGGGCATGTCAAAATCGCTACACTTGAACTGAATTACAAAACAGAACAGAGTCACACATTTAGAAGACACACTATGGCTGCTTAACGGGAAAGGTGAGGTGGGCTGATGCATAAAACAAGGGTTTGAAATTAGCTCACATACTGTTCCATAAGCCAAATATGTAACAGACAAGACCTCCTCCCTGCTCAGTGAACTGGACTCAACACCCCCTATTCACCGCACAAGAATATATCTGACTAGCAAGAATCTTAAAACCTATGTATTGATATCTCTCTGGAGTTGAATCAAGAGGGTGTAAAGCGGCATAAACACAGCAGGGAAAAGCAGCTCAACCCCATTATCAAAATAAATTACTTAAAATGAACCCCATAAAACAAAGACAGTGAAAAAGAGAGAAATTCTTACAAAATCCGTTCGGGGGCTCTTATGCAACCTGGATTGACCATATCTAGACCCACAGCTGGATGAGACAAAAGGCTGGACAATCTTGGGGCTGAGAGGATTGGTGAGGTTGGGTGAGCAAACGCAGACCGCTTAAAGTAATACCGCGTGGTACCCACCCCAAGGGTCCCAAATCTCCAGGTTCAAGGGCATCTTCCTACATCGAAAACATGCCTGGGAAACCCAGAAGATGGTACAGCGTGTGATCGGGAAAGGTTTCTAAAACGCACCTCATTTCTCCTCTCCTTGTGCTCGGGTTCGCCATTCCAGCCGCTTTACTAACAATCTCCCTTCTTGGAGAATCAGCACCTGGAACCTCCTGTTTGTTTCGTACAGGTTGCAATTTGTCCTGAGGATGAACGGGAAGAGGGGGAACCAATGAGACACTAGCTCTAGGTGTTGGGACAGGCACAGGTCACTCTATTTCCCCATCAGGAAGAAGAATGAAGCACAGGCTCAGCCTGCCCCCCGGAACCAGAATAGGGCCTGAAGCAATCCTGCGCTTTTGCGGCCAGCTCCCAAAAAAGCGAGTTGACAAATGGAGCTCAGGGCCACTGCAATTCACAAACCTGCAGAGTTATAAATGATAACTCTCGTCCACAAATATATTGAGGGAAGGCAACGAAGAGGATTTGAAAGCAAGGCAGAATTGCAGGAAACAGATTTCAGGAGGTAGATTCGACTCGCCTTTAAAGCACATGAAAAGCGGCAAAACGTTGACAATGATGCCCTTGGCCAAAAAGGGCGTATGCGTTTTTTCCTGAATATATTCAGGAAAAAACGCATACGCCCTTTTTGGCCAACCAAGCAAGCCGGAAGTGCAAATCAGCACTACAAAGAAGTCTCGCTTGCCATCGGTCAAAAGGGCCACGCTGCAAAAAGAGTAAACACCAGAAATGCAGGACAGGCCATGGAGACATGGGAGCCTTGCTAGGCTGAGGGGTGGGATGTCAATTGCCAACAGCCACTCTGGAGAAGTGTACGGTGTGTCCTGAAACATGTAATAAACACAGCTTACAGAGCATAGGGCACTTCCACTCATGGGCGTATAAATTGGGAAAACTAAAAATCAACAAGACACAGGCACCCCAAAGTTTCGGGCTGCTCTGTGTACAAGAACCTCCACTTAGGTACACCTTAAACATGCCAGGAAAGAGAAAAATGGATAAAGAAGTTGTGGTACTTAGGCACAATGGAATATCACTCAGCCATGAAATCAATGTCATAAGGCTAGTAGCAGCATGATGAGTGGATTTAGGGACGAGGATTCTAAGTGAAATAAGTCACACAGAGAAAGACACTTATCCTAAGATATCACTTATAGAGGGCATGTCAAAATCGCTACACTTGAACTGAATTACAAAACAGAACAGAGTCACATATTTAGAAGACACACTATGGCTGCTTAACGGGAAAGGTGAGGTGGGGTGATGCATAAAACAAGGGTTTGAAATTAGCTCACATACCATTCCATAAGCCAAATATGTAACAGACAAGACCTCCTCCCTGCTCAGTGAACTGGACTCAACACCCCCTATTCACCGCACAAGAATATATCTGACTAGCAAGAATCTTAAAACCTATGTATTGATATCTCTCTGGAGTTGAATCAAAAGGGTGTAAAGCGGCATAAACACAGCAGGGAAAAGCAGCTCAACCCCATTATCAAAATAAATTACTTAAAATGAACGCCATAAAACAAAGACAGTGAAAGAGAGAGAAATTCTTACAAAATCCGTTTGGAGGCTCTGATGTAACCTGGATTGACCGTATCTAGACCCACAGCTGGATGAGACATAAGTCTGGACACTCTTGGGGCTGAGAGGTTTGGTGAGGTTGGGTGAGGAAACGCAGACGCTTTAAAGTAATACCGCGGGGTACCCACCCCATGGGTCCCAAATCTCCAGGTTCAAGGGCATCTTCCTACATTGAAAACGTGCATGGGAAACCCAGAAGATGGTACAGCGTGTGATCGGGAAAGGTTTCTAAAACGCACCTCATTTCTCCTCTCCTTGTGCTCGGGTTCGCCATTCCAGCCGCTTTACTAACAATCTCCCTACTTGGAGAATCAGCACCTTGAAGCTCCTGTTTCTTTCGTACAGGTTGCAATTTGTCCTGAGGATGAACGGGAAGAGGGGGAACCAACGAGAGACTAGCTCTAGGTGTTGGGACAGGCACAGGTCACTCTATTTCCCCATCAGGAAGAAGAATGAAGCACAGGCTCAGCCTGCCCCCCGGAACCAGAATAGGGCCTGAAGCAATCCTGCGCTTTTGCGGCCAGCTCCCAAAAAAGCGAGTTGACAAATGGAGCTCAGGGCCACTGCAATTCACAAACCTGCAGAGTTATAAATGATAACTCTCGTCCACAAATATATTGAGGGAAGGCAACGAAGAGGATTTGAAAGCAAGGCAGAATTGCAGGAAACAGATTTCAGGAGGTAGATTCGACTCGCCTTTAAAGCACATGAAAAGCAGCAAAACGTTGACAATGATGCCCTTGGCCAAAAAGGGCGTATGCGTTTTTTCCTGAATATATTCAGGAAAAAACGCATACGCCCTTTTTGGCCAACCAAGCAAGCCGGAAGTGCAAATCAGCACTACAAAGAAGTCTCGCTTGCCATCGGTCAAAAGGGCCATGCTGCCAAAAGTGTAAAAACCAGAAATTCAGGACAGGCCATGGAGACATGGGAGCCTTGCTACGCTGATGGGCAGGATGCCAATTGCCAACAGCCACTCTGGAGAAGTGTACGGTGTGTCCTGAAACATGTAATAAACACAGCTTACAGAGCATAGGGCACTTCCACTCATGGGCGTATAAATTGGGAAAACTAAAAATCAACAAGACATAGGCACCCCAAAGTTTCGGGCTGCTCTGTGTACAAGAATCTCCACTTAGCTACACCTTAAGTATCCCAGGAAAGAGAAAAATGGATAAAGAAGTTGTGGTACTTAGGCACAATGGAATATCACTCAGCCATGAAATCAATGTCATAAGGCTAGTAGCAGCATGATGAGTGGATTTAGGGACGAGGATTCTAAGTGAAATAAGTCACACAGAAAAAGACACTTATCCTAAGATATCACTTATAGAGGGCATGTCAAAATCGCTACACTTGAACTGAATTACAAAACAGAACAGAGTCACACATTTAGAAGACACACTATGGCTGCTTAACGGGAAAGGTGAGGTGGGCTGATGCATAAAACAAGGGTTTGAAATTAGCTCATATACCATTCCATAAGCCAAATATGTAACAGACAAGACCTCCTCCCTGCTCAGTGAACTGGACTCAACACCCCCTATTCACCGCACAAGAATATATCTGACTAGCAAGAATCTTAAAACCTATGTATTGATATCTCTCTGGAGTTGAATCAAGAGGGTGTAAAGCGGCATAAACACAGCAGGGAAAAGCAGCTCAACCCCATTATCAAAATAAATTACTTAAAATGAACCCCATAAAACAAAGACAGTGAAAGAGAGAGAAATTCTTACAAAATCCGTTCGGGGGCTCTTATGCAACCTGGATTGACCATATCTAGACCCACAGCTGGATGAGACAAAAGGCTGGACAATCTTGGGGCTGAGAGGATTGGTGAGGTTGGGTGAGCAAACGCAGACCGCTTAAAGTAATACCGCGTGGTACCCACCCCAAGGGTCCCAAATCTCCAGGTTCAAGGGCATCTTCCTACATCGAAAACATGCCTGGGAAACCCAGAAGATGGTACAGCGTGTGATCGGGAAAGGTTTCTAAAATGCACCTCATTTCTCCTCTCCTTGTGCTCGGGTTCGCCATTCCAGCCGCTTTACTAACAATCTCCCTACTTGGAGAATCAGCACCTTGAAGCTCCTGTTTCTTTCGTACAGGTTGCAATTTGTCCTGAGGATGAACGGGAAGAGGGGGAACCAACGAGAGACTAGCTCTAGGTGTTGGGACAGGCACAGGTCACTCTATTTCCCCATCAGGAAGAAGAATGAAGCACAGGCTCAGCCTGCCCCCCGGAACCAGAATAGGGCCTGAAGCAATCCTGCGCTTTTGCGGCCAGCTCCCAAAAAAGCGAGTTGACAAATGGAGCTCAGGGCCACTGCAATTCACAAACCTGCAGAGTTATAAATGATAACTCTCGTCCACAAATATACTGAGGGAAGGCAACGAAGAGGATTTGAAAGCAAGGCAGAATTGCAGGAAACAGATTTCAGGAGGTAGATTCGACTCGCCTTTAAAGCACATGAAAAGCAGCAAAACGTTGACAATGATGCCCTTGGCCAAAAAGGGCGTATGCGTTTTTTCCTGAATATATTCAGGAAAAAACGCATACGCCCTTTTTGGCCAACCAAGCAAGCCGGAAGTGCAAATCAGCACTACAAAGAAGTCTCGCTTGCCATCGGTCAAAAGGGCCATGCTGCCAAAAGTGTAAAAACCAGAAATTCAGGACAGGCCATGGAGACATGGGACCCTTGCTACGCTGATGGGCAGGATGCCAATTGCCAACAGCCACTCTGGAGAAGTGTACGGTGTGTCCTGAAACATGTAATAAACACAGCTTACAGAGCATAGGGCACTTCCACTCATGGGCGTATAAATTGGGAAAACTAAAAATCAACAAGACACAGGCACCCCAAAGTTTCGGGCTGCTCTGTGTACAAGAATCTCCACTTAGCTACACCTTAAGTATCCCAGGAAAGAGAAAAATGGATAAAGAAGTTGTGGTACTTAGGCACAATGGAATATCACTCAGCCATGAAATCAATGTCATAAGGCTAGTAGCAGCATGATGAGTGGATTTAGGGACGAGGATTCTAAGTGAAATAAGTCACACAGAAAAAGACAGTTATCCTAAGATATCACTTATAGAGGGCATGTCAAAATCGCTACACTTGAACTGAATTACAAAACAGAACAGAGTCACACATTTAGAAGACACACTATGGCTGCTTAACGGGAAAGGTGAGGTGGGCTGATGCATAAAACAAGGGTTTGAAATTAGCTCATATACCATTCCATAAGCCAAATATGTAACAGACAAGACATCCTCCCTGCTCAGTGAACTGGACTCAACACCCCCTATTCACCGCACAAGAATATATCTGACTAGCAAGAATCTTAAAACCTATGTATTGATATCTCTCTGGAGTTGAATCAAGAGGGTGTAAAGCGGCATAAACACAGCAGGGAAAAGCAGCTCAACCCCATTATCAAAATAAATTACTTAAAATGAACCCCATAAAACAAAGACAGTGAAAGAGAGAGAAATTCTTACAAAATCCGTTCGGGGGCTCTTATGCAACCTGGATTGACCATATCTAGACCCACAGCTGGATGAGACAAAAGGCTGGACAATCTTGGGGCTGAGAGGATTGGTGAGGTTGGGTGAGCAAACGCAGACCGCTTAAAGTAATACCGCGTGGTACCCACCCCAAGGGACCCAAATCTCCAGGTTCAAGGGCATCTTCCTACATCGAAAACATGCCTGGGAAACCCAGAAGATGGTACACCGTGTGATCGGGAAAGGTTTCTAAAACGCACCTCATTTCTCCTCTCCTTGTGCTCGGGTTCGCCATTCCAGCCGCTTTACTAACAATCTCCCTTCTTGGAGAATCAGCACCTGGAACCTCCTGTTTGTTTCGTACAGGTTGCAATTTGTCCTGAGGATGAACGGGAAGAGGGGGAACCAATGAGACACTAGCTCTAGGTGTTGGGACAGGCACAGGTCACTCTATTTCCCCATCAGGAAGAAGAATGAAGCACAGGCTCAGCCTGCCCCCCGGAACCAGAATAGGGCCTGAAGCAATCCTGCGCTTTTGCGGCCAGCTCCCAAAAAAGCGAGTTGACAAATGGAGCTCAGGGCCACTGCAATTCACAAACCTGCAGAGTTATAAATGATAACTCTCGTCCACAAATATATTGAGGGAAGGCAACGAAGAGGATTTGAAAGCAAGGCAGAATTGCAGGAAACAGATTTCAGGAGGTAGATTCGACTCGCCTTTAAAGCACATGAAAAGCGGCAAAACGTTGACAATGATGCCCTTGGCCAAAAAGGGCGTATGCGTTTTTTCCTGAATATATTCAGGAAAAAACGCATACGCCCTTTTTGGCCAACCAAGCAAGCCGGAAGTGCAAATCAGCACTACAAAGAAGTCTCGCTTGCCATCGGTCAAAAGGGCCACGCTGCAAAAAGAGTAAACACCAGAAATGCAGGACAGGCCATGGAGACATGGGAGCCTTGCTAGGCTGAGGGGTGGGATGTTAATTGCCAACAGCCACTCTGGAGAAGTGTACGGTGTGTCCTGAAACATGTAATAAACACAGCTTACAGAGCATAGGGCACTTCCACTCATGGGCGTATAAATTGGGAAAACTAAAAATCAACAAGACACAGGCACCCCAAAGTTTAGGGCTGCTCTGTGTACAAGAACCTCCACTTAGGTACACCTTAAACATGCCAGGAAAGAGAAAAATGGATAAAGAAGTTGTGGTACTTAGGCACAATGGAATATCACTCAGCCATGAAATCAATGTCATAAGGCTAGTAGCAGCATGATGAGTGGATTTAGGGACGAGGATTCTAAGTGAAATAAGTCACACAGAGAAAGACACTTATCCTAAGATATCACTTATAGAGGGCATGTCAAAATCGCTACACTTGAAGTGAATTACAAAACAGAACAGAGTCACATATTTAGAAGACACACTATGGCTGCTTAACGGGAAAGGTGAGGTGGGCTGATGCATAAAACAAGGGTTTGAAATTAGCTCACATACCATTCCATAAGCCAAATATGTAACAGACAAGACCTCCTCCCTGCTCAGTGAACTGGACTCAACACCCCCTATTCACCGCACAAGAATATATCTGACTAGCAAGAATCTTAAAACCTATGTATTGATATCTCTCTGGAGTTGAATCAAGAGGGTGTAAAGCGGCATAAACACAGCAGGGAAAAGCAGCTCAACCCCATTATCAAAATAAATTACTTAAAATGAACGCCATAAAACAAAGACAGTGAAAGAGAGAGAAATTCTTACAAAATCCGTTTGGAGGCTCTGATGCAACCTGGATTGACCGTATCTAGACCCACAGCTGGATGAGACATAAGGCTGGACACTCTTGGGGCTGAGAGGTTTGGTGAGGTTGGGTGAGGAAACGCAGACGCTTTAAAGTAATACCGCGGGGTACCCACCCCATGGGTCCCAAATCTCCAGGTTCAAGGGCATCTTCCTACATTGAAAACGTTCATGGGAAACCCAGAAGATGGTACAGCGTGTGATCGGGAAAGGTTTCTAAAACGCACCTCATTTCTCCTCTCCTTGTGCTCGGGTTCGCCATTCCAGCCGCTTTACTAACAATCTCCCTACTTGGAGAATCAGCACCTTGAAGCTCCTGTTTCTTTCGTACAGGTTGCAATTTGTCCTGAGGATGAACGGGAAGAGGGGGAACCAACGAGAGACTAGCTCTAGGTGTTGGGACAGGCACAGGTCACTCTATTTCCCCATCAGGAAGAAGAATGAAGCACAGGCTCAGCCTGCCCCCCGGAACCAGAATAGGGCCTGAAGCAATCCTGCGCTTTTGCGGCCAGCTCCCAAAAAAGCGAGTTGACAAATGGAGCTCAGGGCCACTGCAATTCACAAACCTGCAGAGTTATAAATGATAACTCTCGTCCACAAATATATTGAGGGAAGGCAACGAAGAGGATTTGAAAGCAAGGCAGAATTGCAGGAAACAGATTTCAGGAGGTAGATTCGACTCGCCTTTAAAGCACATGAAAAGCAGCAAAACGTTGACAATGATGCCCTTGGCCAAAAAGGGCGTATGCGTTTTTTCCTGAATATTTCAGGAAAAAACGCATACGCCCTTTTTGGCCAACCAAGCAAGCCGGAAGTGCAAATCAGCACTACAAAGAAGTCTCGCTTGCCATCGGTCAAAAGGGCCATGCTGCCAAAAGTGTAAAAACCAGAAATTCAGGACAGGCCATGGAGACATGGGAGCCTTGCTACGCTGATGGGCAGGATGCCAATTGCCAACAGCCACTCTGGAGAAGTGTACGGTGTGTCCTGAAACATGTAATAAACACAGCTTACAGAGCATAGGGCACTTCCACTCATGGGCGTATAAATTGGGAAAACTAAAAATCAACAAGACACAGGCACCCCAAAGTTTCGGGCTGCTCTGTGTACAAGAATCTCCACTTAGCTACACCTTAAGTATCCCAGGAAAGAGAAAAATGGATAAAGAAGTTGTGGTACTTAGGCACAATGGAATATCACTCAGCCATGAAATCAATGTCATAAGGCTAGTAGCAGCATGATGAGTGGATTTAGGGACGAGGATTCTAAGTGAAATAAGTCACACAGAAAAAGACAGTTATCCTAAGATATCACTTATAGAGGGCATGTCAAAATCGCTACACTTGAACTGAATTACAAAACAGAACAGAGTCACACATTTAGAAGACACACTATGGCTGCTTAACGGGAAAGGTGAGGTGGGCTGATGCATAAAACAAGGGTTTGAAATTAGCTCATATACCATTCCATAAGCCAAATATGTAACAGACAAGACCTCCTCCCTGCTCAGTGAACTGGACTCAACACCCCCTATTCACCGCACAAGAATATATCTGACTAGCAAGAATCTTAAAACCTATGTATTGATATCTCTCTGGAGTTGAATCAAGAGGGTGTAAAGCGGCATAAACACAGCAGGGAAAAGCAGCTCAACCCCATTATCAAAATAAATTACTTAAAATGAACCCCATAAAACAAAGACAGTGAAAGAGAGAGAAATTCTTACAAAATCCGTTCGGGGGCTCTTATGCAACCTGGATTGACCATATCTAGACCCACAGCTGGATGAGACAAAAGGCTGGACAATCTTGGGGCTGAGAGGATTGGTGAGGTTGGGTGAGCAAACGCAGACCGCTTAAAGTAATACCGCGTGGTACCCACCCCAAGGGTCCCAAATCTCCAGGTTCAAGGGCATCTTCCTACATCGAAAACATGCCTGGGAAACCCAGAAGATGGTACACCGTGTGATCGGGAAAGGTTTCTAAAACGCACCTCATTTCTCCTCTCCTTGTGCTCGGGTTCGCCATTCCAGCCGCTTTACTAACAATCTCCCTACTTGGAGAATTAGCACCTGGAACCTCCTGTTTGTTTCGTACAGGTTGCAATTTGTCCTGAGGATGAACGGGAAGACGGGGAACCAATGAGAGACTAGCTCTAGGTGTTGGGACAGGCACAGGTCACTCTATTTCCCCATCAGGAAGAAGAATGAAGCACAGGCTCAGCCTGCCCCCCGAAACCAGAATAGGGCCTGAAGCAATCCTGCGCTTTTGCGGCCAGCTCCCAAAAAAGCGAGTTGACAAATGGAGCTCAGGGCCACTGCAATTCACAAACCTGCAGAGTTATAAATGATAACTCTCGTCCACAAATATATTGAGGGAAGGCAACGAAGAGGATTTGAAAGCAAGGCAGAATTGCAGGAAACAGATTTCAGGAGGTAGATTCGACTCGCCTTTAAAGCACATGAAAAGCGGCAAAACGTTGACAATGATGCCCTTGGCCAAAAAGGGCGTATGCGTTTTTTCCTGAATATATTCAGGAAAAAACGCATACGCCCTTTTTGGCCAACCAAGCAAGCCGGAAGTGCAAATCAGCACTACAAAGAAGTCTCGCTTGCCATCGGTCAAAAGGGCCACGCTGCAAAAAGAGTAAACACCAGAAATGCAGGACAGGCCATGGAGACATGGGAGCCTTGCTAGGCTGAGGGGTGGGATGTCAATTGCCAACAGCCACTCTGGAGAAGTGTACGGTGTGTCCTGAAACATGTAATAAACACAGCTTACAGAGCATAGGGAACTTCCACTCATGGGCGTATAAATTGGGAAAACTAAAAATCAACAAGACACAGGCACCCCAAAGTTTAGGGCTGCTCTGTGTACAAGAACCTCCACTTACTTACACCTTAAACATCCCAGGAAAGAGAAAAATGGATAAAGAAGTTGTGGTACTTAGGCACAATGGAATATCACTCAGCCATGAAATCAATGTCATAAGGCTAGTAGCAGCATGATGAGTGGATTTAGGGACGAGGATTCTAAGTGAAATAAGTCACACAGAAAAAGACTCTTATCCTAAGATATCACTTATAGAGGGCATGTGAAAATCGCTACACTTGAACTGAATTACAATAACAGAACAGAGTCACACATTTAGAAGACACACTATGGCTGCTTAACGGGAAAGGTGAGGTGGGCTGATGCATAAAACAAGGGTTTGAAATTAGCTCACATACTGTTCCATAAGCCAAATATGTAACAGACAAGACCTCCTCCCTGCTCAGTGAACTGGACTCAACACCCCCTATTCACCGCACAAGAATATATCTGACTAGCAAGAATCTTAAAACCTATGTATTGATATCTCTCTGGAGTTGAATCAAGAGGGTGTAAAGCGGCATAAGCACAGCAGGGAAAAGCAGCTCAACCCCATTATCAAAATAAATTACTTAAAAAAAACCTCATAAAACAAAGACAGTGAAAGAGAGAGAAATTCTTACAAAATCTGTTTGGGGGCTCTGATGCAACCTGCATTGACCATATCTAGACCCACAGCTGGATGAGACAAAAGGCTGGACAATCTTGGGGCTGAGAGGATTGGTGAGGTTGGGTGAGCAAACGCAGACCGTTTAAAGTAATACCGCGTGGAACCCACCCCATGGTTCCCAAATCTCCACGTTCAAGGGCATCTTCCTACATCGAAAACATTCCTGGGAAACCCAGAAGATGGTACAGCGTGTGATCGGGAAAGGTTTCTAAAACGCACCTCATTTCTCGTCTCCTTGTGCTCGGGTTCGCCATTCCAGCCGCTTTACTAACAATCTCCCTACTTGGAGAATCAGCACCTTGAAGCTCCTGTTTCTTTTGTACAGGTTGCAACTTGTTCTGAGGATGAACGGGAAGAGGGGGAACCAACGAGGGACTAGCTCTAGGTGTTGGGACATGCACAGGTCACTCTATTTCCCCATCAGGAAGAAGAATGAAGCACAGGCTCAGCCTGCCCCCCGAAACCAGAATAGGGCCTGAAGCAATCCTGCGCTTTTGCGGCCAGCTCCCAAAAAAGCGAGTTGACAAATGGAGCTCAGGGCCACTGCAATTCACAAACCTGCAGAGTTATAAATGATAACTCTCGTCCACAAATATATTGAGGGAAGGCAACGAAGAGGATTTGAAAGCAAGGCAGAATTGCAGGAAACAGATTTCAGGAGGTAGATTCGACTCGCCTTTAAAGCACATGAAAAGCGGCAAAACGTTGACAATGATGCCCTTGGCCAAAAAGGGCGTATGCGTTTTTTCCTGAATATATTCAGGAAAAAACGCATACGCCCTTTTTGGCCAACCAAGCAAGCCGGAAGTGCAAATCAGCACTACAAAGAAGTCTCGCTTGCCATCGGTCAAAAGGGCCACGCTGCAAAAAGAGTAAACACCAGAAATGCAGGACAGGCCATGGAGACATGGGAGCCTTGCTAGGCTGAGGGGTGGGATGTCAATTGCCAACAGCCACTCTGGAGAAGTGTACGGTGTGTCCTGAAACATGTAATAAACACAGCTTACAGAGCATAGGGAACTTCCACTCATGGGCGTATAAATTGGGAAAACTAAAAATCAACAAGACACAGGCACCCCAAAGTTTAGGGCTGCTCTGTGTACAAGAACCTCCACTTACTTACACCTTAAACATCCCAGGAAAGAGAAAAATGGATAAAGAAGTTGTGGTACTTAGGCACAATGGAATATCACTCAGCCATGAAATCAATGTCATAAGGCTAGTAGCAGCATGATGAGTGGATTTAGGGACGAGGATTCTAAGTGAAATAAGTCACACAGAAAAAGACTCTTATCCTAAGATATCACTTATAGAGGGCATGTGAAAATCGCTACACTTGAACTGAATTACAATAACAGAACAGAGTCACACATTTAGAAGACACACTATGGCTGCTTAACGGGAAAGGTGAGGTGGGCTGATGCATAAAACAAGGGTTTGAAATTAGCTCACATACTGTTCCATAAGCCAAATATGTAACAGACAAGACCTCCTCCCTGCTCAGTGAACTGGACTCAACACCCCCTATTCACCGCACAAGAATATATCTGACTAGCAAGAATCTTAAAACCTATGTATTGATATCTCTCTGGAGTTGAATCAAGAGGGTGTAAAGCGGCATAAGCACAGCAGGGAAAAGCAGCTCAACCCCATTATCAAAATAAATTACTTAAAAAAAACCTCATAAAACAAAGACAGTGAAAGAGAGAGAAATTCTTACAAAATCTGTTTGGGGGCTCTGATGCAACCTGCATTGACCATATCTAGACCCACAGCTGGATGAGACAAAAGGCTGGACAATCTTGGGGCTGAGAGGATTGGTGAGGTTGGGTGAGCAAACGCAGACCGTTTAAAGTAATACCGCGTGGAACCCACCCCATGGTTCCCAAATCTCCACGTTCAAGGGCATCTTCCTACATCGAAAACATTCCTGGGAAACCCAGAAGATGGTACAGCGTGTGATCGGGAAAGGTTTCTAAAACGCACCTCATTTCTCGTCTCCTTGTGCTCGGGTTCGCCATTCCAGCCGCTTTACTAACAATCTCCCTACTTGGAGAATCAGCACCTTGAAGCTCCTGTTTCTTTTGTACAGGTTGCAACTTGTTCTGAGGATGAACGGGAAGAGGGGGAACCAACGAGGGACTAGCTCTAGGTGTTGGGACATGCACAGGTCACTCTATTTCCCCATCAGGAAGAAGAATGAAGCACAGGCTCAGCCTGCCCCCGGGAACCAGAATAGGGCCTGAAGCAATCCTGCGCTTTTGCGGCCAGCTCCCAAAAAAGCGAGTTGACAAATGGAGCTCAGGGCCACTGCAATTCACAAACCTGCAGAGTTATAAATGATAACTCTCGTCCACAAATATATTGAGGGAAGGCAACGAAGAGGATTTGAAAGCAAGGCAGAATTGCAGGAAACAGATTTCAGGAGGTAGATTCGACTCGCCTTTAAAGCACATGAAAAGCGGCAAAACGTTGACAATGATGCCCTTGGCCAATAAGGGCGTATGCGTTTTTTCCTGAATATATTCAGGAAAAAACGCATACGCCCTTTTTGGCCAACCAAGCAAACCAGAAGTGCAAATCAGCACTACAAAGAAGTCTCGCTTGCCATCGGTCAAAAGGGCCACGCTGCAAAAAGAGTAAACACCAGAAATGCAGGACAGGCCATGGAGACATGGGAGCCTTGCTAGGCTGAGGGGTGGGATGTCAATTGCCTACAGCCACTCTGGAGAAGTGTACGGTGTGTCCTGAAACATGTAATAAACACAGCTTACAGAGCATAGGGCACTTCCACTCATGGGCGTATAAATTGGGAAAACTAAAAATCAACAAGACACAGGCACCCCAAAGTTTCGGGCTGCTCTGTGTACAAGATCCTCCACTTAGCTACACCTTAAGTATCCCAGGAAAGAGAAAAATGGATAAAGAAGTTGTGGTACTTAGGCACAATGGAATATCACTCAGCCATGAAATCAATGTCATAAGGCTAGTAGCAGCATGATGAGTGGATTTAGGGATGAGGATTCTAAGTGAAATAAGTCACACAGAAAAAGACTCTTATCCTAAGATATCACTTATAGAGGGCATGTCAAAATCGCTACACTTGAACTGAATTACAAAACAGAACAGAGTCACACATTTAGAAGACACACTATGGCTGCTTAACGGGAAAGGTGAGGTGGGCTGATGCATAAAACAAGGGTTTGAAATTAGCTCACATACCGTTCCATAAGCCAAATATGTAACAGACAAGACCTCCTCCCTGCTCAGTGAACTGGACTCAACACCCCCTATTCACCGCACAAGAATATATCTGACTAGCAAGAATTTTAAAACCTATGTATTGATATCTCTCTGGAGTTGAATCAAGAGGGTGTAAAGCGGCATAAACACAGCAGGGAAAAGCAGCTCAACCCCATTATCAAAATAAATTACTTAAAAAAAACCTCATAAAACAAAGACAGTGAAAGAGAGAGAAATTCTTACAAAATCTGTTTGGGGGCTCTGATGCAACCTGCATTGACCATATCTAGACCCACAGCTGGATGAGACATAAGGCTGGACACTCTTGGGGCTGAGAGGTTTGGTGAGGTTGGGTGAGCAAACGCAGACCGTTTAAAGTAGTACCGCGTGCTACCCACCCCATGGGTCCCAAATCTCCAGGTTCAAGGGCATCTTCCTACATCGAAAACGTGCATGGGAAACGCAGAAAATGGTACACCATGTGATCGGGAAAGGTTTCTAAAATGCACCTCATTTCTCCTCTCCTTGTGCTCGGGTTCGCCATTCCAGCCGCTTTACTAAAAATCTCCCTACTTGGAGAATCAGCAACTTGAAGTTCCTGTTTGTTTTGTACAGGTTGCAATTTGTCCTAAGGATGAACGGGAAGAGGGGGAACCAATGAGAGACTAGCTCTAGGTGTTGGGACAGGCACAAGTCAAGCTATTTCCCCATCAGGAAGAAGAATGAAGCACAGGCTCAGCCTGCCCCCCGGAACCAGAATAGGGTCTGAAGCAATCCTGCGCTTTTGCGGGCAGCTCCCAAAAGAGCGAGTTGACAAATGGAGCTCAGGGCCACTGCAATTCACAAACCTGCAGAGTTATCAATGATAACTCTTGTCCACAAATATACTGAGGGAAGGCAACGAAGAGGATTTGAAAGCAAGGCAGAATTGCAGGAAACAGATTTCAGGAGGTAGATTCGACTCGCCTTTAAAGCACATGAAAAGTGGCAAAACGTTGACAATGATGCCCTTGGCCAACAAGGGCGTATGCGTTTTTTCCTGAATATATTCAGGAAAAAACGCATACGCCCTTGTTGGCCAACCAAGCAAGCCGGAAGTGCAAATCAGCACTACAAAGAAGTCTCGCTTGCCATCGGTCAAAAGGGCCACGCTGCAAAAAGAGTAAACACCAGAAATGCAGGACAGGCCATGGAGACATGGGAGCCTTGCTAGGCTGAGTGGTGGGATGTCAATTGCCAACAGCCACTCTGGAGAAGTGTACGGTGTGTCCTGAAACATGTAATAAACACAGCTTACAGAGCATAGGGCACTTCCACTCATGGGCGTATAAATTGGGAAAACTAAAAATCAACAAGACACAGGCACCCCAAAGTTTAGGGCTGCTCTGTGTACAAGAACCTCCACTTAGCTACACCTTAAGTATCCCAGGAAAGAGAAAAATGGATAAAGAAGTTGTGGTACATAGGCACAATGGAATATCACTCAGCCATGAAATCAATGTCATAAGGCTAGTAGCAGCATGATGAGTGGATTTAGGGACGAGGATTCTAAGTGAAATAAGTCACACAGAAAAAGACTCTTATCCTAAGATATCACTTATAGAGGGCATGTCAAAATCGCTACACTTGAACTGAATTACAAAACAGAACAGAGTCACACATTTAGAAGACACACTATGGCTGCTTAACGGGAAAGGTGAGGTGGGCTGATGCATAAAACAAGGGTTTGAAATTAGCTCACATACCGTTCCATAAGCCAAATATGTAACAGACAAGACCTCCTCCCTGCTCAGTGAACTGGACTCAACACCCCCTATTCACCGCACAAGAATATATCTGACTAGCAAGAATCTTAAAACCTATGTATTGATATCTCTCTGGAGTTGAATCAAGAGGGTGTAAAGCGGCATAAACCCAGCAGGGAAAAGCAGCTCAACCCCATTATCAAAATAAATTACTTAAAATGAACGCCATAAAACAAAGACAGTGAAAGAGAGAGAAATTCTTACAAAATCCGTTCGGAGGCTCTGATGCAACCTGGATTGACCATATCTAGACCCACAGCTGGATGAGACATAAGGCTGGACACTCTTGGGGC
The DNA here is from genome assembly GCF_028564815.1 of Eubalaena glacialis. Taxonomy (NCBI): domain Eukaryota; kingdom Metazoa; phylum Chordata; class Mammalia; order Artiodactyla; family Balaenidae; genus Eubalaena; species Eubalaena glacialis. The sequence goes on from NC_083716.1 coordinate 145,853,127, forward strand.
TGAGAGGTTTGGTGAGGTTGGGTGAGGAAACGCAGACCCTTTAAAGTAATACCGCGGGGTACCCACCCCATGGGTCCCAAATCTCCAGGTTCAAGGGCATCTTGCTACATTGAAAACGTGCATGGGAAACCCAGAAGATGGTACAGCGTGTGATCGGGAAAGGTTTCTAAAACGCACCTCATTTCTCCTCTCCTTGTGCTCGGGTTCGCCATTCCAGCCGCTTTATTAACAATCTCCCTACTTGCAGAATCAGCACCTTGAAGCTCCTGTTTCTTCCGTACAGGTTGCAATTTGTCCTGACGATGAACGGGAAGAGGGGGAACCAACGAGAGACTAGCTCTAGGTGTTGGGACAGGCACAGGTCACTCTATTTCCCCATCAGGAAGAAGAATGAAGCACAGGCTCAGCCTGCCCCCCGGAACCAGAATAGGGCCTGAAACAATCCTGCGCTTTTGCGGCCAGCTCCCAAAAAAGCGAGTTGACAAATGGAGCTCAGGGCCACTGCAATTCACAAACCTGCAGAGTTATAAATGATAACTCTCGTCCACAAATATATTGAGGGAAGGCAACGAAGAGGATTTGAAAGCAAGGCAGAATTGCAGGAAACAGATTTCAGGAGGTAGATTCGACTCGCCTTTAAAGCACATGAAAAGCAGCAAAACGTTGACAATGATGCCCTTGGCCAAAAAGGGCGTATGCGTTTTTTCCTGAATATATTCAGGAAAAAACGCATACGCCCTTTTTGGCCAACCAAGCAAGCCGGAAGTGCAAATCAGCACTACAAAGAAGTCTCGCTTGCCATCGGTCAAAAGGGCCACGCTGCAAAAAGAGTAAACACCAGAAATGCAGGACAGGCCATGGAGACATGGGAGCCTTGCTAGGCTGAGGGGTGGGATGTCAATTGCCAACAGCCACTCTGGAGAAGTGTACGGTGTGTCCTGAAACATGTAATAAACACAGCTTACAGAGCATAGGGCACTTCCACTCATGGGCGTATAAATTGGGAAAACTAAAAATCAACAAGACACAGGCACCCCAAAGTTTAGGGCTGCTCTGTGTACAAGAACCTCCACTTAGCTACACCTTAAGTATCCCAGGAAAGAGAAAAATGGATAAAGAAGTTGTGGTAAATAGGCACAATGGAATATCACTCAGCCATGAAATCAATGTCATAAGGCTAGTAGCAGCATGATGAGTGGATTTAGGGACGAGGATTCTAAGTGAAATAAGTCACACAGAAAAAGACTCTTATCCTAAGATATCACTTATAGAGGGCATGTCAAAATCGCTACACTTGAACTGAATTACAAAACAGAACAGAGTCACACATTTAGAAGACACACTATGGCTGCTTAACGGGAAAGGTGAGGTGGGCTGATGCATAAAACAAGGGTTTGAAATTAGCTCACATACCGTTCCATAAGCCAAATATGTAACAGACAAGACCTCCTCCCTGCTCAGTGAACTGGACTCAACACCCCCTATTCACCGCACAAGAATATATCTGACTAGCAAGAATCTTAAAACCTATGTATTGATATCTCTCTGGAGTTGAATCAAGGGGGTGTAAAGCGGCATAAACACAGCAGGGAAAAGCAGCTCAACCCCATTATCAAAATAAATTACTTAAAATGAACGCCATAAAACAAAGACAGTGAAAGAGAGAGAAATTCTTACAAAATCCGTTCGGAGGCTCTGATGCAACCTGGATTGACCATATCTAGACCCACAGCTGGATGAGACATAAGGCTGGACACTCTTGGGGCTGAGAGGTTTGGTGAGGTTGGGTGAGGAAACGCAGACCCTTTAAAGTAATACCGCGGGGTACCCACCCCATGGGTCCCAAATCTCCAGGTTCAAGGGCATCTTGCTACATTGAAAACGTGCATGGGAAACCCAGAAGATGGTACAGCGTGTGATCGGGAAAGGTTTCTAAAACGCACCTCATTTCTCCTCTCCTTGTGCTCGGGTTCGCCATTCCAGCCGCTTTATTAACAATCTCCCTACTTGGAGAATCAGCACCTTGAAGCTCCTGTTTCTTCCGTACAGGTTGCAATTTGTCCTGACGATGAACGGGAAGAGGGGGAACCAACGAGAGACTAGCTCTAGGTGTTGGGACAGGCACAGGTCACTCTATTTCCCCATCAGGAAGAAGAATGAAGCACAGGCTCAGCCTGCCCCCCGGAACCAGAATAGGGCCTGAAACAATCCTGCGCTTTTGCGGCCAGCTCCCAAAAAAGCGAGTTGACAAATGGAGCTCAGGGCCACTGCAATTCACAAACCTGCAGAGTTATAAATGATAACTCTCGTCCACAAATATATTGAGGGAAGGCAACGAAGAGGATTTGAAAGCAAGGCAGAATGGCAGGAAACAGATTTCAGGAGGTAGATTCGACTCGCTTTTAAAGCACATGAAAAGCGGCAAAACGTTGACAATGATGCCCTTGGCCAAAAAGGGCGTTTGCGTTTTTTCCTGAATATATTCAGGAAAAAACGCAAACGCCCTTTTTGGCCAACCAAGCAAGCCGGAAGTACAAATCAGCACTACAAAGAAGTCTCGCTTGCCATCGGTCAAAAGGGCCACGCTGCAAAAAGAGTAAACACCAGAAATGCAGGACAGGCCTTGGAGACATGGGAGCCTTGCTAGGCTGTGGGGTGGGATGTCAATTGCCAACAGCCACTCTGGAGAAGTGTACGGTGTGTCCTGAAACATGTAATAAACACAGCTTACAGAGCATAGGGCACTTCCACTCATGGGCGTATAAATTGGGAAAACTAAAAATCAACAAGACACAGGCACCCCAAAGTTTAGGGCTGCTCTGTGTACAAGAACCTCCACTTAGCTACACCTTAAGTACCCCAGGAAAGAGAATAATGGATAAAGAAGTTGTGGTACTTAGGCACAATGGAATATCACTCAGCCATGAAATCAATGTCATAAGGCTAGTAGCAGCATGATGAGTGGATTTAGGGACGAGGATTCTAAGTGAAATAAGTCACACAGAAAAAGACTCTTATCCTAAGATATCACTTATAGAGGGCATGTCAAAATCGCTACACTTGAACTGAATTACAAAACAGAACAGAGTCACACATTTAGAAGACACACTATGGTTGCTTAACGGGAAAGGTGAGGTGGGCTGATGCATAAAACAAGGGTTTGAAATTAGCTCACATACCGTTCCATAAGCCAAATATGTAACAGACAAGACCTCCTCCCTGCTCAGTGAACTGGACTCAACACCCCCTATTCACCGCACAAGAATATATCTGACTAGCAAGAATCTTAAAACCTATGTATTGATATCTCTCTGGAGTTGAATCAAGAGGGTGTAAAGCGGCATAAACACAGCAGGGAAAAGCAGCTCAACCCCATTATCAAAATAAATTACTTAAAATGAACGACATAAAACAAAGACAGTGAAAGAGAGAGAAATTCTTACAAAATCCGTTTGGAGGCTCGGATGCAACCTGGATTGACCATATCTAGACCCACAGCTGGATGAGACATAAGGCTGGACACTCTTGGGGCTGAGAGGTTTGGTGAGGTTGGGAGAGCAAAGCAGACCCTTTAAAGTAATACCGCGGGGTACCCACCCCATGGGTCCCAAATCTCCAGGTTCAAGGGCATCTTCCTACATTGAAAACGTGCATGGGAAACCCAGAATATGGTACAGCGTGTGATTGGGAAAGGTTTCTAAAACGCACCTCATTTCTCCTCTCCTTGTGCTCGGGTTCGCCATTCCAGCCGCTTTACTAACAATCTCCCTACTTGGAGAATCAGAACCTTGAAGCTCCTGTTTGTTTCGTACAGGTTGCAATTTGTCCTGAGGATGAACGGGAAGAGGGGGAACCAACGAGAGACTAGCTCTAGGTGTTGGGACAGGCACAGGTCACTCTATTTCCCCATCAGGAAGAAGAATGAAGCACAGGCTCAGCCTGCCCCCCGGAACCAGAATAGGGCCTGAAGCAATCCTGCGCTTTTGCGGCCAGCTCCCAAAAAAGCGAGTTGACAAATGGAGCTCAGGGCCACTGCAATTCACAAACCTGCGGAGTTATCAATGATAACTCTCGTCCACAAATATATTGAGGGAAGGCAACGAACAGGATTTGAAAGCAAGGCAGAATTGCAGGAAACAGATTTCAGGAGGTAGATTCGACTCGCTTTTAAAGCACATGAAAAGCGGCAAAACGTTGACAATGATGCCCTTGGCCAAAAAGGGCGTATGCGTTTTTTCCTGAATATATTCAGGAAAAAACGCAAACGCCCTTTTTGGCCAACCAAGCAAGCCGGAAGTACAAATCAGCACTACAAAGAAGTCTCGCTTGCCATCGGTCAAAAGGGCCACGCTGCAAAAAGAGTAAACACCAGAAATGCAGGACAGGCCTTGGAGACATGGGAGCCTTGCTAGGCTGTGGGGTGGGATGTCAATTGCCAACAGCCACTCTGGAGAAGTGTACGGTGTGTCCTGAAACATGTAATAAACACAGCTTACAGAGCATAGGGCACTTCCACTCATGGGCGTATAAATTGGGAAAACTAAAAATCAACAAGACACAGGCACCCCAAAGTTTAGGGCTGCTCTGTGTACAAGAACCTCCACTTAGCTACACCTTAAGTACCCCAGGAAAGAGAATAATGGATAAAGAAGTTGTGGTACTTAGGCACAATGGAATATCACTCAGCCATGAAATCAATGTCATAAGGCTAGTAGCAGCATGATGAGTGGATTTAGGGACGAGGATTCTAAGTGAAATAAGTCACACAGAAAAAGACTCTTATCCTAAGATATCACTTATAGAGGGCATGTCAAAATCGCTACACTTGAAGTGAATTACAAAACAGAACAGAGTCACATATTTAGAAGACACACTATGGCTGCTTAACGGGAAAGGTGAGGTGGGCTGATGCATAAAACAAGGGTTTGAAATTAGCTCACATACCGTTCCGTAAGCCAAATATGTAACAGACAAGACCTCCTCCCTGCTCAGTGAACTGGACTCAACACCCCCTATTCACCGCACAAGAATATATCTGACTAGCAAGAATCTTAAAACCTATGTATTGATATCTCTCTGGAGTTGAATCAAGAGGGTGTAAAGCGGCATAAACACAGCAGGGAAAAGCAGCTCAACCCCATTATCAAAATAAATTACTTAAAATGAACGCCATAAAACAAAGACAGTGAAAGAGAGAGAAATTCTTACAAAATCCGTTTGGAGGCTCGGATGCAACCTGGATTGACCATATCTAGACCCACAGCTGGATGAGACATAAGGCTGGACACTCTTGGGGCTGAGAGTTTTGGTGAGGTTGGGTGAGCAAACGCAGACCCTTTAAAGTAATACCGCGGGGTACCCACCCCATGGGTCCCAAATCTCCAGGTTCAAGGGCATCTTCCTACACTGAAAACGTGCATGGGAAACCCAGAAGATGGTACAGCGTGTGATTGGGAAAGGTTTCTAAAACGCACCTCATTTCTCCTCTCCTTGTGCTCGGGTTCGCCATTCCAGCCGCTTTACTAACAATCTCCCTACTTGGAGAATCAGCACCTTGAAGTTCCTGTTTGTTTCGTACAGGTTGCAATTTGTCCTGAGGATGAACGGGAAGAGGGGGAACCAACGAGAGACTAGCTCTAGGTGTTGGGACAGTCACAGGTCACTCTATTGCCCCAACAGGAAGAAGAATGAAGCACAGGCTCAGCCTGCCCCCCGGAACCAAAATAGGGCCTGAAGCAATCCTGCGCTTTTGCGGCCAGCTCCCAAAAAAGCGAGTTGACAAATGGAGCTCAGGGCCACTGCAATTAACAAACCTGCAGAGTTATCAATGATAACTCTCGTCCACAAATATATTGAGGGAAGGCAACGAAGAGGATTTGAAAGCAAGGCAGAATTGCAGGAAACAGATTTCAGGAGGTAGATTCGACTCGCTTTTAAAGCACATGAAAAGCGGCAAAACGTTGACAATGATGCCCTTGGCCAAAAAGGGCGTATGCGTTTTTTCCTGAATATATTCAGGAAAAAACGCAAACGCCCTTTTTGGCCAACCAAGCAAGCCGGAAGTGCAAATCAGCACTACAAAGAAGTCTCGCTTGCCATCGGTCAAAAGGGCCACGCTGCAAAAAGAGTAAACACCAGAAATGCAGGACAGGCCATGGAGACATGGGAGCCTTGCTAGGCTGAGGGGTGGGATGTCAATTGCCAACAGCCACTCTGGAGAAGTGTACGGTGTGTCCTGAAACATGTAATAAACACAGCTTACAGAGCATAGGGCACTTCCACTCATGGGCGTATAAATTGGGAAAACTAAAAATCAACAAGACACAGGCACCCCAAAGTTTAGGGCTGCTCTGTGTACAAGAACCTCCACTTAGCTACACCTTAAGTGTCCCAGGAAAGAGAAAAATGGATAAAGAAGTTGTGGTACTTAGGCACAATGGAATATCACTCAGCCATGAAATCAATGTCATAAGGCTAGTAGCAGCATGATGAGTGGATTTAGGGACGAGGATTCTAAGTGAAATAAGTCACACAAAAAAGACTCTTATCCTAAGATATCACTTATAGAGGGCATGTCGAAATCGCTACACTTGAACTGAATTACAAAACAGAACAGAGTCACACATTTAGAAGACACACTATGGCTGCTTAACGGGAAACGTGAGGTGGGCTGATGCATAAAACAAGGGTTTGAAATTAGCTCACATACCGTTCCATAAGCCAAATATGTAACAGACAAGACCTCCTCCCTGCTCAGTGAACTGGACTCAACACCCCCTATTCACCGCACAAGAATATATCTGACTAGCAAGAATCTTAAAACCTATGTATTGATATCTCTCTGGAGTTGAATCAAGAGGGTGTAAAGCGGCATAAGCACAGCAGGGAAAAGCAGCTCAACCCCATTATCAAAATAAATTACTTAAAATGAACGCCATAAAACAAAGACAGTGAAAGAGAGAGAAATTCTTACAAAATCCGTTTGGAGGCTCGGATGAAACCTGGATTGACCATATCTAGACCCACAGATGGATGAGACATAAGGCTGGACAATCTTGGGGCTGAGAGGATTGGTGAGGTTGGGTGAGCAAACGCAGACCGTTTAAAGTAGTACCGCGTGCTACCCACCCCATGGGTCCCAAATCTCCAGGTTCAAGGGCATCTTCCTACATTGAAAACGTGCATGGGAAACCCAGAAGATGGTACAGCGTGTGATCGGGAAAGGTTTCTAAAACGCACCTCATTTCTCCTCTCCTTGTGCTCGGGTTCGCCATTCCAGCCGCTTTACTAACAATCTCCCTACTTGGAGAATCAGCACCTGGAACCTCCTGTTTGTTTCGTACAGGTTGCAATTTGTCCTGAGGATGAACGGGAAGAGGGGGAACCAACGAGAGACTAGCTCTAGGTGTTGGGACATGCACAGGTCACTCTATTTCCCCATCAGGAAGAAGAATGAAGCACAGGCTCAGCCTGCCCCCGGGAACCAGAATAGGGCCTGAAGCAATCCTGCGCTTTTGCGGCCAGCTCCCAAAAAAGCGAGTTGACAAATGGAGCTCAGGGCCACTGCAATTCACAAACCTGCAGAGTTATAAATGATAACTCTCGTCCACAAATATATTGAGGGAAGGCAACGAAGAGGATTTGAAAGCAAGGCAGAATTGCAGGAAACAGATTTCAGGAGGTAGATTCGACTCGCCTTTAAAGCACATGAAAGGCGGCAAAACGTTGACAATGATGCCCTTGGCCAATAAGGGCGTATGCGTTTTTTCCTGAATATATTCAGGAAAAAACGCATACGCCCTTTTTGGCCAACCAAGCAAGCCAGAAGTGCAAATCAGCACTACAAAGAAGTCTCGCTTGCCATCGGTCAAAAGGGCCACGCTGCAAAAAGAGTAAACACCAGAAATGCAGGACAGGCCATGGAGACATGGGAGCCTTGCTAGGCTGAGGGGTGGGATGTCAATTGCCAACAGCCACTCTGGAGAAGTGTACGGTGTGTCCTGAAACATGTAATAAACACAGCTTACAGAGCATAGGGCACTTCCACTCATGGGCGTATAAATTGGGAAAACTAAAAAGCAACAAGACACAGGCACCCCAAAGTTTAGGGCTGCTCTGTGTACAAGATCCTCCACTTAGCTACACCTTAAGTATCCCAGGAAAGAGAAAAATGGATAAAGAAGTTGTGGTACTTAGGCACAATGGAATATCACTCAGCCATGAAATCAATGTCATAAGGCTAGTAGCAGCATGATGAGTGGATTTAGGGACGAGGATTCTAAGTGAAATAAGTCACACAGAAAAAGACAGTTATCCTAAGATATCACTTATAGAGGGCATGTCAAAATCGCTACACTTGAACTGAATTACAAAACAGAACAGAGTCACACATTTAGAAGACACACTATGGCTGCTTAACGGGAAAGGTGAGGTGGGCTGATGCATAAAACAAGGGTTTGAAATTAGCTCACATACCGTTCCATAAGCCAAATATGTAACAGACAAGACCTCCTCCCTGCTCAGTGAACTGGACTCAACACCCCCTATTCACCGCACAAGAATATATCTGACTAGCAAGAATCTTAAAACCTATGTATTGATATCTCTCTGGAGTTGAATCAAGAGGGTGTAAAGCGGCATAAACACAGCAGGGAAAAGCAGCTCAACCCCATTATCAAAATAAATTACTTAAAATGAACGCCATAAAACAAAGACAGTGAAAGAGAGAGAAATTCTTACAAAATCTGTTTGGGGGCTCTGATGCAACCTGCATTGACCATATCTAGACCCACAGATGGATGAGACAAAAGGCTGGACAATCTTGGGGCTGAGAGGATTGGTGAGGTTGGGTGAGCAAACGCAGACCGTTTAAAGTAATACCGCGTGGTACCCACCCCATGGGTCCCAAATCTCCAGGTTCAAGGGCATCTTCCTACATCGAAAACATGCCTTGGAAACCCAGAAGATGGTACAGCGTGTGATCGGGAAAGGTTTCTAAAACGCACCTCATTTCTCCTCTCCTTGTGCTCGGGTTCGCCATTCCAGCCGCTTTACTAACAATCTCCCTACTTGGAGAATCAGCACCTGGAACCTCCTGTTTGTTTCGTACAGGTTGCAATTTGTCCTGAGGATGAACGGGAAGACGGGGAACCAATGAGAGACTAGCTCTAGGTGTTGGGACAGGCACAGGTCACTCTATTTCCCCATCAGGAAGAAGAATGAAGCACAGGCTCAGCCTGCCCCCCGGAACCAGAATAGGGCCTGAAGCAATCCTGCGCTTTTGCGGCCAGCTCCCAAAAAAGCGAGTTGACAAATGGAGCTCAGGGCCACTGCAATTCACAAACCTGCAGAGTTATAAATGATAACTCTCGTCCACAAATATATTGAGGGAAGGCAACGAAGAGGATTTGAAAGCAAGGCAGAATTGCAGGAAACAGATTTCAGGAGGTAGATTCGACTCGCCTTTAAAGCACATGAAAGGCGGCAAAACGTTGACAATGATGCCCTTGGCCAAAAAGGGCGTATGCGTTTTTTCCTGAATATATTCAGGAAAAAACGCATACGCCCTTTTTGGCCAACCAAGCAAGCCGGAAGTGCAAATCAGCACTACAAAGAAGTCTCGCTTGCCATCGGTCAAAAGGGCCACGCTGCAAAAAGAGTAAACACCAGAAATGCAGGACAGGCCATGGAGACATGGGAGCCTTGCTAGGCTGAGGGGTGGGATGTCAATTGCCAACAGCCACTCTGGAGAAGTGTACGGTGTGTCCTGAAACATGTAATAAACACAGCTTACAGAGCATAGGGCACTTCCACTCATGGGCGTATAAATTGGGAAAACTAAAAATCAACAAGACACAGGCACCCCAAAGTTTAGGGCTGCTCTGTGTACAAGAACCTCCACTTAGCTACACCTTAAACATCCCAGGAAAGAGAAAAATGGATAAAGAAGTTGTGGTACTTAGGCACAATGGAATATCACTCAGCCATGAAATCAATGTCATAAGGCTAGTAGCAGCATGATGAGTGGATTTAGGGACGAGGATTCTAAGTGAAATAAGTCACACAGAAAAAGACTCTTATCCTAAGATATCACTTATAGAGGGCATGTCAAAATCGCTACACTTGAACTGAATTACAAAACAGAACAGAGTCACACATTTAGAAGACACACTATGGCTGCTTAACGGGAAAGGTGAGGTGGGCTGATGCATAAAACAAGGGTTTGAAATTAGCTCACATACCGTTCCATAAGCCAAATATGTAACAGACAAGACCTCCTCCCTGCTCAGTGAACTGGACTCAACACCCCCTATTCACCGCACAAGAATATATCTGACTAGCAAGAATCTTAAAACCTATGTATTGATATCTCTCTGGAGTTGAATCAAGAGGGTGTAAAGCGGCATAAGCACAGCAGGGAAAAGCAGCTAAACCCCATTATCAAAATAAATTACTTAAAATGAACGCCATAAAACAAAGACAGTGAAAGAGAGAGAAATTCTTACAAAATCCGTTTGGAGGCTCGGATGCAACCTGGATTGACCATATCTAGACCCACAGCTGGATGAGACATAAGGCTGGACACTCTTGGGGCTGACAGTTTTGGTGAGGTTGGGTGAGCAAACGCAGACCCTTTAAAGTAATACCGCGGGGTACCCACCCCATGGGTCCCAAATCTCCAGGTTCAAGGGCATCTTCCTACATTGAAAACGTGCATGGGAAACCCAGAAGATGGTACAGCGTGTGATTGGGAAAGGTTTCTAAAACGCACCTCATTTCTCCTCTCCTTGTGCTCGGGTTCGCCATTCCAGCCGCTTTACTAACAATCTCCCTACTTGGAGAATCAGCACCTTGAAGTTCCTGTTTGTTTCGTACAGGTTGCAATTTGTCCTGAGGATGAACGGGAAGAGGGGGAACCAACGAGAGACTAGCTCTAGGTGTTGGGACAGTCACAGGTCACTCTATTGCCCCAACAGGAAGAAGAATGAAGCACAGGCTCAGCCTGCCCCCCGGAACCAAAATAGGGCCTGAAGCAATCCTGCGCTTTTGCGGCCAGCTCCCAAAAAAGCGAGTTGACAAATGGAGCTCAGGGCCACTGTAATTAACAAACCTGCAGAGTTATCAATGATAACTCTCGTCCACAAATATATTGAGGGAAGGCAACGAAGAGGATTTGAAAGCAAGGCAGAATTGCAGGAAACAGATTTCAGGAGGTAGATTCGACTCGCTTTTAAAGCACATGAAAAGCGGCAAAACGTTGACAATGATGCCCTTGGCCAAAAAGGGCGTATGCGTTTTTTCCTGAATATATTCAGGAAAAAACGCAAACGCCCTTTTTGGCCAACCAAGCAAGCCGGAAGTGCAAATCAGCACTACAAAGAAGTCTCGCTTGCCATCGGTCAAAAGGGCCACGCTGCAAAAAGAGTAAACACCAGAAATGCAGGACAGGCCATGGAGACATGGGAGCCTTGCTAGGCTGAGGGGTGGGATGTCAATTGCCAACAGCCACTCTGGAGAAGTGTACGGTGTGTCCTGAAACATGTAATAAACACAGCTTACAGAGCATAGGGCACTTCCACTCATGGGCGTATAAATTGGGAAAACTAAAAATCAACAAGACACAGGCACCCCAAAGTTTAGGGCTGCTCTGTGTACAAGATCCTCCACTTAGCTACACCTTAAGTATCCCAGGAAAGAGAAAAATGGATAAAGAAGTTGTGGTACTTAGGCACAATGGAATATCACTCAGCCATGAAATCAATGTCATAAGGCTAGTAGCAGCATGATGAGTGGATTTAGGGACGAGGATTCTAAGTGAAATAAGTCACACAGAAAAAGACAGTTATCCTAAGATATCACTTATAGAGGGCATGTCAAAATCGCTACACTTGAACTGAATTACAAAACAGAACAGAGTCACACATTTAGAAGACACACTATGGCTGCTTAACGGGAAAGGTGAGGTGGGCTGATGCATAAAACAAGGGTTTGAAATTAGCTCACATACCGTTCCATAAGCCAAATATGTAACAGACAAGACCTCCTCCCTGCTCAGTGAACTGGACTCAACACCCCCTATTCACCGCACAAGAATATATCTGACTAGCAAGAATCTTAAAACCTATGTATTGATATCTCTCTGGAGTTGAATCAAGAGGGTGTAAAGCGGCATAAACACAGCAGGGAAAAGCAGCTCAACCCCATTATCAAAATAAATTACTTAAAATGAACGCCATAAAACAAAGACAGTGAAAGAGAGAGAAATTCTTACAAAATCTGTTTGGGGGCTCTGATGCAACCTGCATTGACCATATCTAGACCCACAGCTGGATGAGACAAAAGGCTGGACAATCTTGGGGCTGAGAGGATTGGTGAGGTTGGGTGAGCAAACGCAGACCGTTTAAAGTAATACCGCGTGGTACCCACCCCATGGGTCCCAAATCTCCAGGTTCAAGGGCATCTTCCTACATCGAAAACATGCCTTGGAAACCCAGAAGATGGTACAGCGTGTGATCGGGAAAGGTTTCTAAAACGCACCTCATTTCTCCTCTCCTTGTGCTCGGGTTCGCCATTCCAGCCGCTTTACTAACAATCTCCCTACTTGGAGAATCAGCACCTGGAACCTCCTGTTTGTTTCGTACAGGTTGCAATATGTCCTGAGGATGAACGGGAAGACGGGGAACCAATGAGAGACTAGCTCTAGGTGTTGGGACAGGCACAGGTCACTCTATTTCCCCATCAGGAAGAAGAATGAAGCACAGGCTCAGCCTGCCCCCCGGAACCAGAATAGGGCCTGAAGCAATCCTGCGCTTTTGCGGCCAGCTCCCAAAAAAGCGAGTTGACAAATGGAGCTCAGGGCCACTGCAATTCACAAACCTGCAGAGTTATAAATGATAACTCTCGTCCACAAATATATTGAGGGAAGGCAACGAAGAGGATTTGAAAGCAAGGCAGAATTGCAGGAAACAGATTTCAGGAGGTAGATTCGACTCGCCTTTAAAGCACATGAAAAGCGGCAAAACGTTGACAATGATGCCCTTGGCCAAAAAGGGCGTATGCGTTTTTTCCTGAATATATTCAGGAAAAAACGCATACGCCCTTTTTGGCCAACCAAGCAAGCCGGAAGTGCAAATCAGCACTACAAAGAAGTCTCGCTTGCCATCGGTCAAAAGGGCCACGCTGCAAAAAGAGTAAACACCAGAAATGCAGGACAGGCCATGGAGACATGGGAGCCTTGCTAGGCTGAGGGGTGGGATGTCAATTGCCAACAGCCACTCTGGAGAAGTGTACGGTGTGTCCTGAAACATGTAATAAACACAGCTTACAGAGCATAGGGCACTTCCACTCATGGGCGTATAAATTGGGAAAACTAAAAATCAACAAGACACAGGCACCCCAAAGTTTAGGGCTGCTCTGTGTACAAGATCCTCCACTTAGCTACACCTTAAGTATCCCAGGAAAGAGAAAAATGGATAAAGAAGTTGTGGTACTTAGGCACAATGGAATATCACTCAGCCATGAAATCAATGTCATAAGGCTAGTAGCAGCATGATGAGTGGATTTAGGGACGAGGATTCTAAGTGAAATAAGTCACACAGAAAAAGACAGTTATCCTAAGATATCACTTATAGAGGGCATGTCAAAATCGCTACACTTGAACTGAATTACAAAACAGAACAGAGTCACACATTTAGAAGACACACTATGGCTGCTTAACGGGAAAGGTGAGGTGGGCTGATGCATAAAACAAGGGTTTGAAATTAGCTCACATACCGTTCCATAAGCCAAATATGTAACAGACAAGACCTCCTCCCTGCTCAGTGAACTGGACTCAACACCCCCTATTCACCGCACAAGAATATATCTGACTAGCAAGAATCTTAAAACCTATGTATTGATATCTCTCTGGAGTTGAATCAAGAGGGTGTAAAGGGGCATAAACACAGCAGGGAAAAGCAGCTCAACCCCATTATCAAAATAAATTACTTAAAATGAACGCCATAAAACAAAGACAGTGAAAGAGAGAGAAATTCTTACAAAATCTGTTTGAGGGCTCTGATGCAACCTGCATTGACCATATCTAGACCCACAGCTGGATGAGACAAAAGGCTGGACAATCTTGGGGCTGAGAGGATTGGTGAGGTTGGGTGAGCAAACGCACACCGTTTAAAGTAATACCGCGTGGTACCCACGCCATGGGTCCCAAATCTCCAGGTTCAAGGGCATCTTCCTACATCGAAAACATGCCTGGGAAACCCAGAAGATGGTACAGCGTGTGATCGGGAAAGGTTTCTAAAACGCACCTCATTTCTCCTCTCCTTGTGCTCGGGTTCGCCATTCCAGCCGCTTTACTAACAATCTCCCTACTTGGAGAATCAGCACCTTGAACCTCCTGTTTGTTTCGTACACGTTGCAATTTGTCCTGAGGATGAATGGGAAGACGGAGAACCAATGAGAGACTAGCTCTAGGTGTTGGGACAGGCACAGGTCACTCTATTTCCCCATCAGGAAGAAGAATGAAGCACAGGCTCAGCCTGCCCCCCGGAACCAGAATAGGGCCTGAAGCAATCCTGCGCTTTTGCGGCCAGCTCCCAAAAAAGCAAATTGACAAATGGAGCTCAGGGCCACTGCAATTCACAAAGCTGCAGAATTATAAATGATAACTCTCGTCCACAAATATATTGAGGGAAGGCAACGAACAGGATTTGAAAGCAAGGCAGAATTGCAGGAAACGGATTTCAGGAGGTAGATTCGACTCGCCTTTAAAGCACATGAAAAGCGGCAAAACGTTGACAATGATGCCCTTGGCCAAAAAGGGCGTATGCGTTTTTTCCTGAATATATTCAGGAAAAAACGCATACGCCCTTTTTGGCCAACCAAGCAAGCCGGAAGTGCAAATCAGCACTACAAAGAAGTCTCGCTTGCCATCGGTCAAAAGGGCCATGCTGCCAAAAGTGTAAAAACCAGAAAATCAGGACAGGCCATGGAGACATGGGAGCCTTGCTACGCTGATGGGCAGGATGCCAATTGCCAACAGCCACTCTGGAGAAGTGTACGGTGTGTCCTGAAACATGTAATAAACACAGCTTACAGAGCATAGGGCACTTCCACTCATGGGCGTATAAATTGGGAAAACTAAAAATCAACAAGACACAGGCACCCCAAAGTTTAGGGCTGCTCTGTGTAGAAGAACCTCCACTTAGCTACACCTTAAACATCCCAGGAAAGAGAAAAATGGATAAAGAAGTTGTGGTACTTAGGCACAATGGAATATCACTCAGCCATGAAATCAATGTCATAAGGCTAGTAGCAGCATGATGAGTGGATTTAGGGACGAGGATTCTAAGTGAAATAAGTCACACAGAAAAAGACTCTTATCCTAAGATATCACTTATAGAGGGCATGTCAAAATCGCTACACTTGAACTGAATTACAAAACAGAACAGAGTCACACATTTAGAAGACACACTATGGCTGCTTAACGGGAAAGGTGAGGTGGGCTGATGCATAAAACAAGGGTTTGAAATTAGCTCACATACCGTTCCATAAGCCAAATATGTAACAGACAAGACCTCCTCCCTGCTCAGTGAACTGGACTCAACACCCCCTATTCACCGCACAAGAATATATCTGACTAGCAAGAATCTTAAAACCTATGTATTGATATCTCTCTGGAGTTGAATCAAGAGGGTGTAAAGCGGCATAAGCACAGCAGGGAAAAGCAGCTAAACCCCATTATCAAAATAAATTACTTAAGAAAAACCTCATAAAACAAAGACAGTGAAAGAGAGAGAAATTCTTACAAAATCTGTTTGGGGGCTCTGATGCAACCTGCATTGACCATATCTAGACCCACAGCTGGATGAGACAAAAGGCTGGACAATCTTGGGGCTGAGAGGATTGGTGAGGTTGGGTGAGCAAACGCAGACCGTTTAAAGTAATACCGCGGGGTACCCACCCCATGGGACCCAAATCTCCAGGTTCAAGGGCATCTTCCTACATTGAAAACGTGCATGGGAAACCCAGAAGATGGTACAGCGTGTGATCGGGAAAGGTTTCTAAAACGCACCTCATTTCTCCTCTCCTTGTGCTCGGGTTCGCCATTCCAGCCGCTTTACTAACAATCTCCCTACTTGGAGAATCAGCACCTTGAAGCTCCTGTTTCTTTTGTACAGGTTGCAATTTGTCCTGAGGATGAACGGGAAGAGGGGGAACGAACGAGAGACTAGCTCTAGGTGTTGGGACATGCACAGGTCACTCTATTTCCCCATCAGGAAGAAGAATGAAGCACAGGCTCAGCCTGCCCCCGGGAACCAGAATAGGGCCTGAAGCAATCCTGCGCTTTTGCGGCCAGCTCCCAAAAAAGCGAGTTGACAAATGGAGCTCAGGGCCACTGCAATTCACAAACCTGCAGAGTTATAAATGATAACTCTCGTCCACAAATATATTGAGGGAAGGCAACGAAGAGGATTTGAAAGCAAGGCAGAATTGCAGGAAACAGATTTCAGGAGGTAGATTCGACTCGCCTTTAAAGCACATGAAAAGCGGCAAAACGTTGACAATGATGCCCTTGGCCAAAAAGGGCGTATGCGTTTTTTCCTGAATATATTCAGGAAAAAACGCATACGCCCTTTTTGGCCAACCAAGCAAGCCGGAAGTGCAAATCAGCACTACAAAGAAGTCTCGCTTGCCATCGGTCAAAAGGGCCACGCTGCAAAAAGAGTAAACACCAGAAATGCAGGACAGGCCATGGAGACATGGGGGCCTTGCTAGGCTGAGGGGTGGGATGTCAATTGCCAACAGCCACTCTGGAGAAGTGTACGGTGTGTCCTGAAACATGTAATAAACACAGCTTACAGAGCATAGGGCACTTCCACTCATGGGCGTATAAATTGGGAAAACTAAAAATCAACAAGACACAGGCACCCCAAAGTTTAGGGCTGCTCTGTGTACAAGAACCTCCACTTAGCTACACCTTAAGTATCCCAGGAAAGAGAAAAATGGATAAACAAGTTGTGGTACTTAGGCACAATGGAATATCACTCAGCCATGAAATCAATGTCATAAGGCTAGTAGCAGCATGATGAGTGGATTTAGGGACGAGGATTCTAAGTGAAATAAGTCACACAGAAAAAGACTCTTATCCTAAGATATCACTTATAGAGGGCATGTCGAAATCGCTACACTTGAACTGAATTACAAAACAGAACAGAGTCACACATTTAGAAGACACACTATGGCTGCTTAACGGGAAAGGTGAGGTGGGCTGATGCATAAAACAAGGGTTTGAAATTAGCTCACATACCGTTCCATAAGCCAAATATGTAACAGACAAGACCTCCTCCCTGCTCAGTGAACTGGACTCAACACCCCCTATTCACCGCACAAGAATATATCTGACTAGCAAGAATCTTAAAACCTATGTATTGATATCTCTCTGGAGTTGAATCAAGAGGGTGTAAAGCGGCATAAACACAGCACGGAAAAGCAGCTCAACCCCATTATCAAAATAAATTACTTAAAAAAAACCTCATAAAACAAAGACACTGAAAGAGAGAGAAATTCTTACAAAATCTGTTTGGGGGCTCTGATGCAACCTGCATTGACCATATCTAGACCCACAGCTGGATGAGACATAAGGCTGGACACTCTTGGGGCTGAGAGGATTGGTGAGGTTGGGTGAGCAATCGCAGACCGTTTAAAGTAATACCGCGGGGTACCCACCCCATGGGACCCAAATCTCCAGGTTCAAGGGCATCTTCCTACATTGAAAACGTGCATGGGAAACCCAGAAGATGGTACAGCGTGTGATCGGGAAAGGTTTCTAAAACGCACCTCATTTCTCCTCTCCTTGTGCTCGGGTTCGCCATTCCAGCCGCTTTACTAACAATCTCCCTACTTGGAGAATCAGCACCTTGAAGCTCCTGTTTCTATTGTACAGGTTGCAACTTGTCCTGAGGATGAACGGGAAGAGGGGGAACCAACGAGAGACTAGCTCTAGGTGTTGGGACATGCACAGGTCACTCTATTTCCCCATCAGGAAGAAGAATGAAACACAGGCTCAGCCTGCCCCCGGGAACCAGAATAGGGCCTGAAGCAATCCTGCGCTTTTGCGGCCAGCTCCCAAAAAAGCGAGTTGACAAATGGAGCTCAGGGCCACTGCAATTCACAAACCTGCAGAGTTATAAATGATAACTCTCGTCCACAAATATATTGAGGGAAGGCAACGAAGAGGATTTGAAAGCAAGGCAGAATGGCAGGAAACAGATTTCAGGAGGTAGATTCGACTCGCCTTTAAAGCACATGAAAAGCGGCAAAACGTTGACAATGATGCCCTTGGCCAATAAGGGCGTATGCGTTTTTTCCTGAATATATTCAGGAAAAAACGCATACGCCCTTTTTGGCCAACCAAGCAAGCCGGAAGTGCAAATCAGCACTACAAAGAAGTCTCGCTTGCCATCGGTCAAAAGGGCCACGCTGCAAAAAGAGTAAACACCAGAAATGCAGGACAGGCCATGGAGACATGGGGGCCTTGCTAGGCTGAGGGGTGGGATGTCAATTGCCAACAGCCACTCTGGAGAAGTGTACGGTGTGTCCTGAAACATGTAATAAACACAGCTTACAGAGCAGAGGGCACTTCCACTCATGGGCGTATAAATTGGGAAAACTAAAAATCAACAAGACACAGGCACCCCAAAGTTTCGGGCTGCTCTGTGTACAAGATCCTCCACTTAGCTACACCTTAAGTATCGCAGGAAAGAGAAAAATGGATAAAGAAGTTGTGGTACTTAGGCACAATGGAATATCACTCAGCCATGAAATCAATGTCATAAGGCTAGTAGCAGCATGATGAGTGGATTTAGGGACGAGGATTCTAAGTGAAATAAGTCACACAGAAAAAGACTCTTATCCTAAGATATCACTTATAGAGGGCATGTCAAAATCGCTACACTTGAACTGAATTACAAAACAGAACAGAGTCACACATTTAGAAGACACACTATGGCTGCTTAACGGGAAAGGTGAGGTGGGCTGATGCATAAAACAAGGGTTTGAAATTAGCTCACATACCGTTCCATAAGCCAAATATGTAACAGACAAGACCTCCTCCCTGCTCAGTGAACTGGACTCAACACCCCCTATTCACCGCACAAGAATATATCTGACTAGCAAGAATCTTAAAACCTATGTATTGATATCTCTCTGGAGTTGAATCAAGAGGGTGTAAAGCGGCATAAACACAGCAGGGAAAAGCAGCTCAACCCCATTATCAAAATAAATTACTTAAAATGAACGCCATAAAACAAAGACAGTGAAAGAGAGAGAAATTCTTACAAAATCTGTTTGGGGGCTCTGATGCAACCTGCATTGACCATATCTAGACCCACAGCTGGATGAGACAAAAGGCTGGACAATCTTGGGGCTGAGAGGATTGGTGAGGTTGGGTGAGCAAACGCAGACCGTTTAAAGTAATACCGCGTGGTACCCACCCCATGGGTCCCAAATCTCCAGGTTCAAGGGCATCTTCCTACATCGAAAACATGCCTGGGAAACCCAGAAGATGGTACAGCGTGTGATCGGGAAAGGTTTCTAAAACGCACCTCATTTCTCCTCTCCTTGTGCTCAGGTTCGCCATTCCAGCCGCTTTACTAACAATCTCCCTACTTGGAGAATCAGCACCTTGAAGCTCCTGTTTCTTTTGTACAGGTTGCAATTTGTCCTGAGCATGAACGGGAAGAGGGGGAACCAACGAGAGACTAGCTCTAGGTGTTGGGACATGCACAGGTCACTCTATTTCCCCATCAGGAAGAAGAATGAAGCACAGGCTCAGCCTGCCCCCCGGAACCAGAATAGGGCCTGAAGCAATCCTGCGCTTTTGCGGCCAGCTCCCAAAAAAGCGAGTTGACAAATGGAGCTCAGGGCCACTGCAATTCACAAACCTGCAGAGTTATAAATGATAACTCTCGTCCACAAATATATTGACGGAAGGCAAGGAAGAGGATTTGAAAGCAAGGCAGAATTGCAGGAAACAGATTTCAGGAGGTAGATTCGACTCGCCTTTAAAGCACATGAAAAGCGGCAAAACGTTGACAATGATGCCCTTGGCCAAAAAGGGCGTATGCGTTTTTTCCTGAATATATTCAGGAAAAAACGCATACGCCCTTTTTGGCCAACCAAGCAAGCCGGAAGTGCAAATCAGCACTACAAAGAAGTCTCGCTTGCCATCGGTCAAAAGGGCCACGCTGCAAAAAGAGTAAACACCAGAAATGCAGGACAGGCCATGGAGACATGGGAGCCTTGCTAGGCTGAGGGGTGGGATGTCAATTGCCAACAGCCACTCTGGAGAAGTGTACGGTGTGTCCTGAAACATGTAATAAACACAGCTTACAGAGCATAGGGCACTTCCACTCATGGGCGTATAAATTGGGAAAACTAAAAATCAACAAGACACAGGCACCCCAAAGTTTAGGGCTGCTGTGTGTACAAGAACCTCCACTTAGCTACACCTTAAGTATCCCAGGAAAGAGAAAAATGGATAAAGAAGTTGTGGTACTTAGGCACAATGGAATATCACTCAGCCATGAAATCAATGTCATAAGGCTAGTAGCAGCATGATGAGTGGATTTAGGGACGAGGATTCTAAGTGAAATAAGTCACACAGAAAAAGACTCTTATCCTAAGATATCACTTATAGAGGGCATGTCAAAATCGCTACACTTGAACTGAATTACAAAACAGAACAGAGTCACACATTTAGAAGACACACTATGGCTGCTTAACGGGAAAGGTGAGGTGGGCTGATGCATAAAACAAGGGTTTGAAATTAGCTCACATACCGTTCCATAAGTCAAATATGTAACAGACAAGACCTCCTCCCTGCTCAGTGAACTGGACTCAACACCCCCTATTCACCGCACAAGAATATATCTGACTAGCAAGAATCTTAAATCCTATGTATTGATATCTCTCTGGAGTTGAATCAAGAGGGTGTAAAGCGGCATAAACACAGCAGGGAAAAGCAGCTCAACCCCATTATCAAAATAAATTACTTAAAATGAACGCCATAAAACAAAGACAGTGAAAGAGAGAGAAATTCTTACAAAATCCGTTCGGAGGTTCTGATGTAACCTGGATTGACCGTATCTAGACCCACAGCTGGATGAGACATAAGGCTGGACACTCTTGGGGATGAGAGGTTTGGTGAGGTTGGGTGAGGAAACGCAGACCCTTTAAAGTAATACCGCGGGGTACCCACCCCATGGGTCCCAAATCTCCAGGTTCAAGGGCATCTTCCTACATTGAAAACGTGCATGGGAAACCCAGAAGATGGTACAGCGTGTGATCCGGAAAGGTTTCTAAAACGCACCTCATTTCTCCTCTCCTTGTGCTCGGGTTCGCCATTGCAGCCGCTTTACTAACAATCTCCCTACTTGGAGAATCAGCACCTTGAAGCTCCTGTTTCTTTTGTACAGGTTGCAATTTGTCCTGAGGATGAACGGGAAGAGGGGGAACCAACAAGAGACTAGCTCTAGGTGTTGGGACAGGCACAGGTCACTCTATTTCCCCATCAGGAAGAAGAATGAAGCACAGGCTCAGCCTGCCCCCCGGAACCAGAATAGGGCCTGAAGCAATCTTGCGGTTTTGCGGCCAGCTCCCAAAAAAGTGAGTTGACAAATGGAGCTCAGGGCCACTGCAATTCACAAACCTGCAGAGTTATAAATGATAACTCTCGTCCACAAATATATTGAGGGCAGGCAACGAAGAGGATTTGAAAGCAAGGCAGAATTGCCGGAAACAGATTTCAGGAGGTAGATTCGACTCGCCTTTAAAGCACATGAAAAGCGGCAAAACGTTGACAATGATGCCCTTGGCCAAAAAGGGCGTATGCGTTTTTTCCTGAATATATTCAGGAAAAAACGTATACGCCCTTTTTGGCCAACCAAGCAAGCCGGAAGTGCAAATCAGCACTACAAAGAAGTCTCGCTTGCCATCAGTCAAAAGGGCCACGCTGCAAAAAGAGTAAACACCAGAAATGCAGGACAGGCCATGGAGACATGGGAGCCTTGCTACGCTGAGGGGCGGGATGCCAATTGCCAACAGCCACTCTGGAGAAGTGTACGGTGTGTCCTGAAACATGTAATAAACACAGCTTACAGAGCATAGGGCACTTCCACTCATGGGCGTATAAATTGGGAAAACTAAAAATCAACAAGACACAAGCACCCCAAAGTTTCGGGCTGCTCTGTGTACAAGAACCTCCACTTAGCTACACCTTAAATATCCCAGGAATGAGAAAAATGGATCAAGAAGGTGTGGTACTTAGGCACAATGGAATATCACTCAGCCATGAAATCAATGTCATAAGGCTAGTAGCAGCATGATGAGTGGATTTAGGGACGAGGATTCTAAGTGAAATAAGTCACACAGATAAAGACAGTTATCCTAAGATATCACTTATAGAGGGCATGTCAAAATCGCTACACTTGAACTGAATTACAAAACAGAACAGAGTCACACATTTAGAAGACACACTATGGCTGCTTAACGGAAAAGGTGAGGTGGGCTGATGCATAAAACAAGGGTTTGAAATTAGCTCACATACCGTTCCATAAGCCAAATATGTAACAGACAAGACCTCCTCCCTGCTCAGTGAACTGGACTCAACACCCCCTATTCACCGCACAAGAATATATCTGACTAGCAAGAATCTTAAAACCTATGTATTGATATCTCTCTGGAGTTGAATCAAGAGGGTGTAAAGCGGCATAAACACAGCAGGGAAAAGCAGCTCAACCCCATTATCAAAATAAATTACTTAAAAAAAACCTCATAAAACAAAGACACTGAAAGAGAGAGAAATTCTTACAAAATCTGTTTGGGGGCTCTGATGCAACCTGCATTGACCATATCTAGACCCACAGCTGGATGAGACATAAGGCTGGACACTCTTGGGGCTGAGAGGATTGGTGAGGTCGGGTGAGCAAACGCAGACCGTTTAAAGTAATACCGCGTGGTACCCACCCCATGGGTCCCAAATCTCCAGGTTCAAGGGCATCTTCCTACATCGAAAACATGCCTGGGAAACCCAGAAGATGGTACACCGTGTGATCGGGAAAGGTTTCTAAAACGCACCTCATTTCTCCTCTCCTTGTGCTCGGGTTCGCCATTCCAGCCGCTTTACTAACAATCTCCCTACTTGGAGAATCAGCAACTTGAAGTTCCTGTTTGTTTCGTACAGGTTGCAATTTGTCCTAAGGATGAACGGGAAGAGGGGGAACCAATGAGAGACTAGCTCTAGGTGTTGGGACAGGCACAGGTCAAGCTATTTCCCCATCAGGAAGAAGAATGAAGCACAGGCTCAGCCTGCCCCCCGGAACCAGAATAGGGCGTGAAGCAATCCTGCGCTTTTGCGGGCAGCTCCCAAAAGAGCGAGTTGACAAATGGAGCTCAGGGCCACTGCAATTCACAAACCTGCAGAGTTATCAATGATAACTCTTGTCCACAAATATACTGAGGGAAGGCAACGAAGAGGATTTGAAAGCAAGGCAGAATTGCAGGAAACAGATTTCAGGAGGTAGATTCGACTCGCCTTTAAAGCACATGAAAAGCGGCAAAACGTTGACAATGATGCCCTTGGCCAAAAAGGGCGTATGCGTTTTTTCCTGAATATATTCAGGAAAAACCGCATACGCCCTTTTTGGCCAACCAAGCAAGCTGAAAGTGCAAATCAGCACTACAAAGAAGTCTCGCTTGCCATCGCTCAAAAGGGCCACGCTGCAATAAGAGTAAACACCAGAAATGCAGGACAGGCCATGGAGACATGGGAGCCTTGCTAGGCTGAGGGGTGGGATGTCAATTGCCAACAGCCACTCTGGAGAAGTGTACGGTGTGTCCTGAAACATGTAATAAACACAGCTTACAGAGCATAGGGCACTTCCACTCATGGGCGTATAAATTGG
This sequence comes from Eubalaena glacialis, assembly GCF_028564815.1. NCBI lineage: Eukaryota > Metazoa > Chordata > Mammalia > Artiodactyla > Balaenidae > Eubalaena > Eubalaena glacialis. The sequence continues at coordinate 145,877,087 of NC_083716.1, forward strand.
GAAAACTAAAAATCAACAAGACACAGGCACCCTAAAGTTTAGGGCTGCTCTGTGTACAAGAACCTCCACTTAGCTACACCTTAAGTATCCCAGGAAAGAGAAAAATGGATAAAGAAGTTGTGGTACTTAGGCACAATGGAATATCACTCAGCCATGAAATCAATGTCATAAGGCTAGTAGCAGCATGATGAGTGGATTTAGGGACGAGGATTCTAAGTGAAATAAGTCACACAGAAAAAGACTCTTATCCTAAGATATCACTTATAGAGGGCATGTCAAAATCGCTACACTTGAACTGAATTACAAAACAGAACAGAGTCACACATTTAGAAGACACACTATGGCTGCTTAACGGGAAAGGTGAGGTGGGCTGATGCATAAAACAGGGGTTTGAAATTAGTTCACATACCGGTCCATAAGCCAAATATGTAACAGACAAGACCTCCTCCCTGCTCAGTGAACTGGACTCAACACCCCCTATTCACCGCACAAGAATATATCTGACTAGCAAGAATCTTAAAACCTATGTATTGATATCTCTCTGGAGTTGAATCAAGAGGGTGTAAAGCGGCATAAACACAGCAGGGAAAAGCAGCTCAACCCCATTATCAAAATAAATTACTTAAAATGAACGCCATAAAACAAAGACAGTGAAAGAGAGAGAAATTCTTACAAAATCCGTTTGGAGGCTCGGATGCAACCTGGATTGACCATATCTAGACCCACAGCTGGATGAGACATAAGGCTGGACACTCTTGGGGCTGAGAGGTTTGGTGAGGTTGGGAGAGCAAACGCAGACCCTTTAAAGTAATACCGCGGGGTACCCACCCCATGGGTCCCAAATCTCCAGGTTCAAGGGCATCTTCCTACATTGAAAACGTGCATGGGAAACCCAGAAGATGGTACAGCGTGTGATTGGGAAAGGTTTCTAAAACGCACCTCATTTCTCCTCTCCTTGTGCTCGGGTTCGCCATTCCAGCCGCTTTACTAACAATCTCCCTACTTGGAGAATCAGCACCTTGAAGCTCCTGTTTGTTTCGTACAGGTTGCAATTTGTCCTGAGGATGAACGGGAAGAGGGGGAACCAACGAGAGACTAGCTCTATGTGTTGGGACAGTCACAGGTCACTCTATTTCCCCATCAGGAAGAAGAATGAAGCACAGGCTCAGCCTGCCCCCCGGAACCAGAATAGGGCGTGAAGCAATCCTGCGCTTTTGCGGGCAGCTCCCAAAAGAGCGAGTTGACAAATGGAGCTCAGGGCCACTGCAATTCACAAACCTGCAGAGTTATCAATGATAACTCTTGTCCACAAATATACTGAGGGAAGGCAACGAAGAGGATTTGAAAGCAAGGCAGAATTGCAGGAAACAGATTTCAGGAGGTAGATTCGACTCGCCTTTAAAGCACATGAAAAGCGGCAAAACGTTGACAATGATGCCCTTGGCCAAAAAGGGCGTATGCGTTTTTTCCTGAATATATTCAGGAAAAAACGCATACGCCCTTTTTGGCCAACCAAGCAAGCTGAAAGTGCAAATCAGCACTACAAAGAAGTCTCGCTTGCCATCGCTCAAAAGGGCCACGCTGCAAAAAGAGTAAACACCAGAAATGCAGGACAGGCCATGGAGACATGGGAGCCTTGCTAGGCTGAGGGGTGGGATGTCAATTGCCAACAGCCACTCTGGAGAAGTGTACGGTGTGTCCTGAAACATGTAATAAACACAGCTTACAGAGCATAGGGCACTTCCACTCATGGGCGTATAAATTGGGAAAACTAAAAATCAACAAGACACAGGCACCCTAAAGTTTAGGGCTGCTCTGTGTACAAGAACCTCCACTTAGCTACACCTTAAGTATCCCAGGAAAGAGAAAAATGGATAAAGAAGTTGTGGTACTTAGGCACAATGGAATATCACTCAGCCATGAAATCAATGTCATAAGGCTAGTAGCAGCATGATGAGTGGATTTAGGGACGAGGATTCTAAGTGAAATAAGTCACACAGAAAAAGTCTCTTATCCTAAGATATCACTTATAGAGGGCATGTCAAAATCGCTACACTTGAACTGAATTACAAAACAGAACAGAGTCACACATTTAGAAGACACACTATGGCTGCTTAACGGGAAAGGTGAGGTGGGCTGATGCATAAAACAGGGGTTTGAAATTAGTTCACATACCGGTCCATAAGCCAAATATGTAACAGACAAGACCTCCTCCCTGCTCAGTGAACTGGACTCAACACCCCCTATTCACCGCACAAGAATATATCTGACTAGCAAGAATCTTAAAACCTATGTATTGATATCTCTCTGGAGTTGAATCAAGAGGGTGTAAAGCGGCATAAACACAGCAGGGAAAAGCAGCTCAACCCCATTATCAAAATAAATTACTTAAAATGAACGCCATAAAACAAAGACAGTGAAAGAGAGAGAAATTCTTACAAAATCCGTTTGGAGGCTCGGATGCAACCTGGATTGACCATATCTAGACCCACAGCTGGAGGAGACATAAGGCTGGACACTCTTGGGGCTGAGAGGTTTGGTGAGGTTGGGAGAGCAAACGCAGACCCTTTAAAGTAATACCGCGGGGTACCCACCCCATGGGTCCCAAATCTCCAGGTTCAAGGGCATCTTCCTACATTGAAAACGTGCATGGGAAACCCAGAAGATGGTACAGCATGTGATTGGGAAAGGTTTCTAAAACGCACCTCATTTCTCCTCTCCTTGTGCTCGGGTTCGCCATTCCAGCCGCTTTACTAACAATCTCCCTACTTGGAGAATCAGCACCTTGAAGCTCCTGTTTGTTTCGTACAGGTTGCAATTTGTCCTGAGGATGAACGGGAAGAGGGGGAACCAACGAGAGACTAGCTCTATGTGTTGGGACAGTCACAGGTCACTCTATTTCCCCATCAGGAAGAAGAATGAAGCACAGGCTCAGCCTGCCCCCCGGAACCAGAATAGGGCCTGAAGCAATCCTGCGCTTTTGCGGCCAGCTCCCAAAAAAGCGAGTTGACAAATGGAGCTCAGGGCCACTGCAATTCACAAACCTGCGGAGTTATCAATGATAACTCTCGTCCACAAATATATTGAGGGAAGGCAACGAAGAGGATTTGAAAGCAAGGCAGAATTGCAGGAAACAGATTTCAGGAGGTAGATTCGACTCGCTTTTAAAGCACATGAAAAGCGGCAAAACGTTGACAATGATGCCCTTGGCCAAAAAGGGCGTATGCGTTTTTTCCTGAATATATTCAGGAAAAAACGCAAACGCCCTTTTTGGCTAACCAAGCAAGCCGGAAGTACAAATCAGCACTACAAAGAAGTCTCGCTTGCCATCGGTCAAAAGGGCCACGCTGCAAAAAGAGTAAACATCAGAAATGCAGGACAGGCCTTGGAGACATGGGAACCTTGCTAGGCTGTGGGGTGGGATGTCAATTGCCAACAGCCACTCTGGAGAAGTGTACGGTGTGTCCTGAAACATGTAATAAACACAGCTTACAGAGCATAGGGCACTTCCACTCATGGGCGTATAAATTGGGAAAACTAAAAATCAACAAGACACAGGCACCCCAAAGTTTAGGGCTGCTCTGTGTACAAGAACCTCCACTTAGCTACACCTTAAGTACCCCAGGAAAGAGAATAATGGATAAAGAAGTTGTGGTACCTAGGCACAATGGAATATCACTCAGCCATGAAATCAATGTCATAAGGCTAGTAGCAGCATGATGAGTGGATTTAGGGACGAGGATTCTAAGTGAAATAAGTCACACAGAAAAAGACTCTTATCCTAAGATATCACTTATAGAGGGCATGTCAAAATCGCTACATTTGAACTGAATTACAAAACACAACAGAGTCACACATTTAGAAGACACACTATGGTTGCTTAACGGGAAAGGTGAGGTGGGCTGATGCATAAAACAAGGGTTTGAAATTAGTTCACATACTGTTCCGTAAGCCAAATATGTAACAGACAAGACCTCCTCCCTGCTCAGTGAACTGGACTCAACACCCCCTATTCACCGCACAAGAATATATCTGACTAGCAAGAATCTTAAAACCTATGTATTGATATCTCTCTGGAGTTGAATCAAGAGGGTGTAAAGCAGCATAAACACAGCAGGGAAAAGCAGCTCAACCCCATTATCAAAATAAATTACTTAAAATGAACGCCATAAAACAAAGACAGTGAAAGATAGAGAAATTCTTACAAAATCCGTTTGGAGGCTCGGATGCAACCTGGATTGACCATATCTAGACCCACAGCTGGATGAGACATAAGGCTGGACACTCTTGGGGCTGAGAGTTTTGGTGAGGTTGGGTGAGCAAACGCAGACCCTTTAAAGTAATACCGCGGGGTACCCACCCCATGGGTCCCAAATCTCCAGGTTCAAGGGCATCTTCCTACATTGAAAACGTGCATGGGAAACCCAGAAGATGGTACAGCGTGTGATTGGGAAAGGTTTCTAAAACGCACCTCATTTCTCCTCTCCTTGTGCTCGGGTTCGCCATTCCAGCCGCTTTACTAACAATCTCCCTACTTGGAGAATCAGCACCTTGAAGTTCCTGTTTGTTTCGTACAGGTTGCAATTTGTCCTGAGGATGAACGGGAAGAGGGGGAACCAACGAGAGACTAGCTCTAGGTGTTGGGACAGTCACAGGTCACTCTATTTCCCCATCAGGAAGAAGAATGAAGCACAGGCTCAGCCTGCCCCCCGGAACCAAAATAGGGCCTGAAGCAATCCTGCGCTTTTGCGGCCAGCTCCCAAAAAAGCGAGTTGACAAATGGAGCTCAGGGCCACTGCAATTCACAAACCTGCAGAGTTATAAATGATAACTCTCGTCCACAAATATATTGAGGGAAGGCAACGAAGAGGATTTGAAAGCAAGGCAGAATTGCAGGAAACAGATTTCAGGAGGTAGATTCGACTCGCTTTTAAAGCACATGAAAAGCGGCAAAACGTTGACAATGATGCCCTTGGCCAAAAAGGGCGTATGCGTTTTTTCCTGAATATATTCAGGAAAAAACGCATACGCCCTTTTTGGCCAACCAAGCAAGCCGGAAGTGCAAATCAGCACTACAAAGAAGTCTCGCTTGCCATCGGTCAAAAGGGCCACGCTGCAAAAAGAGTAAACACCAGAAATGCAGGACAGGCCATGGAGACATGGGAGCCTTGCTAGGCTGAGGGGTGGGATGTCAATTGCCAACAGCCACTCTGGAGAAGTGTACGGTGTGTCCTGAAACATGTAATAAACACAGCTTACAGAGCATAGGGCACTTCCACTCATGGGCGTATAAATTGGGAAAACTAAAAATCAACAAGACACAGGCACCCCAAAGTTTAGGGCTGCTGTGTGTACAAGAACCTCCACTTAGCTACACCTTAAGTATCCCAGAAAAGAGAAAAATGGATAAAGAAGTTGTGGTACTTAGGCACAATGGAATATCACTCAGCCATGAAATCAATGTCATAAGGCTAGTAGCAGCATGATGAGTGGATTTAGGGACGAGGATTCTAAGTGAAATAAGTCACACAGAAAAAGACTCTTATCCTAAGATATCACTTATAGAGGGCATGTCAAAATCGCTACACTTGAACTGAATTACAAAACAGAACAGAGTCACACATTTAGAAGACACACTATGGCTGCTTAACGGGAAAGGTGAGGTGGGCTGATGCATAAAACAAGGGTTTCAAATTAGCTCACATACCGTTCCATAAGCCAAATATGTAACAGACAAGACCTCCTCCCTGCTCAGTGAACTGGACTCAACACCCCCTATTCACCGCACAAGAATATATCTGACTAGCAAGAATCTTAAATCCTATGTATTGATATCTCTCTGGAGTTGAATCAAGAGGGTGTAAAGCGGCATAAACACAGCAGGGAAAAGCAGCTCAACCCCATTATCAAAATAAATTACTTAAAATGAACGCCATAAAACAAAGACAGTGAAAGAGAGAGAAATTCTTACAAAATCCGTTCGGAGGTTCTGATGTAACCTGGATTGACCGTATCTAGACCCACAGCTGGATGAGACATAAGGCTGGACACTCTTGGGGATGAGAGGTTTGGTGAGGTTGGGTGAGGAAACGCAGACCCTTTAAAGTAATACCGCGGGGTACCCACCCCATGGGTCCCAAATCTCCAGGTTCAAGGGCATCTTCCTACATTGAAAACGTGCATGGGAAACCCAGAAGATGGTACAGCGTGTGATCCGGAAAGGTTTCTAAAACGCACCTCATTTCTCCTCTCCTTGTGCTCGGGTTCGCCATTCCAGCCGCTTTACTAACAATCTCCCTACTTGGAGAATCAGCACCTTGAAGCTCCTGTTTCTTTTGTACAGGTTGCAATTTGTCCTGAGGATGAACGGGAAGAGGGGGAACCAACAAGAGACTAGCTCTAGGTGTTGGGACAGTCACAGGTCACTCTATTTCCCCATCAGGAAGAAGAATGAAGCACAGGCTCAGCCTGCCCCCCGGAACCAGAATAGGGCCTGAAGCAATCCTGCGCTTTTGCGGCCAGCTCCCAAAAAAGCGAGTTGACAAATGGAGCTCAGGGCCACTGCAATTCACAAACCTGCAGAGTTATCAATGATAACTCTCGTCCACAAATATATTGAGGGAAGGCAACGAAGAGGATTTGAAAGCAAGGCAGAATTGCAGGAAACAGATTTCAGGAGGTAGATTCGACTCGCTTTTAAAGCACATGAAAAGCGGCAAAACGTTGACAATGATGCCCTTGGCCAAAAAGGGCGTATGCGTTTTTTCCTGAATATATTCAGGAAAAAACGCAAACGCCCTTTTTGGCCAACCAAGCAAGCCGGAAGTACAAATCAGCACTACAAAGAAGTCTCGCTTGCCATCGGTCAAAAGGGCCACGCTGCAAAAAGAGTAAACATCAGAAATGCAGGACAGGCCTTGGAGACATGGGAACCTTGCTAGGCTGTGGGGTGGGATGTCAATTGCCAACAGCCACTCTGGAGAAGTGTACGGTGTGTCCTGAAACATGTAATAAACACAGCTTACAGAGCATAGGGCACTTCCACTCATGGGCGTATAAATTGGGAAAACTAAAAATCAACAAGACACAGGCACCCCAAAGTTTAGGGCTGCTCTGTGTACAAGAACCTCCACTTAGCTACACCTTAAGTACCCCAGGAAAGAGAATAATGGATAAAGAAGTTGTGGTACCTAGGCACAATGGAATATCACTCAGCCATGAAATCAATGTCATAAGGCTAGTAGCAGCATGATGAGTGGATTTAGGGACGAGGATTCTAAGTGAAATAAGTCACACAGAAAAAGACTCTTATCCTAAGATATCACTTATAGAGGGCATGTCAAAATCGCTACATTTGAACTGAATTACAAAACACAACAGAGTCACACATTTAGAAGACACACTATGGTTGCTTAACGGGAAAGGTGAGGTGGGCTGATGCATAAAACAAGGGTTTGAAATTAGTTCACATACTGTTCCGTAAGCCAAATATGTAACAGACAAGACCTCCTCCCTGCTCAGTGAACTGGACTCAACACCCCCTATTCACCGCACAAGAATATATCTGACTAGCAAGAATCTTAAAACCTATGTATTGATATCTCTCTGGAGTTGAATCAAGAGGGTGTAAAGCAGCATAAACACAGCAGGGAAAAGCAGCTCAACCCCATTATCAAAATAAATTACTTAAAATGAACGCCATAAAACAAAGACAGTGAAAGATAGAGAAATTCTTACAAAATCCGTTTGGAGGCTCGGATGCAACCTGGATTGACCATATCTAGACCCACAGCTGGATGAGACATAAGGCTGGACACTCTTGGGGCTGAGAGTTTTGGTGAGGTTGGGTGAGCAAACGCAGACCCTTTAAAGTAATACCGCGGGGTACCCACCCCATGGGTCCCAAATCTCCAGGTTCAAGGGCATCTTCCTACATTGAAAACGTGCATGGGAAACCCAGAAGATGGTACAGCGTGTGATTGGGAAAGGTTTCTAAAACGCACCTCATTTCTCCTCTCCTTGTGCTCGGGTTCGCCATTCCAGCCGCTTTACTAACAATCTCCCTACTTGGAGAATCAGCACCTTGAAGTTCCTGTTTGTTTCGTACAGGTTGCAATTTGTCCTGAGGATGAACGGGAAGAGGGGGAACCAACGAGAGACTAGCTCTAGGTGTTGGGACAGTCACAGGTCACTCTATTTCCCCATCAGGAAGAAGAATGAAGCACAGGCTCAGCCTGCCCCCCGGAACCAAAATAGGGCCTGAAGCAATCCTGCGCTTTTGCGGCCAGCTCCCAAAAAAGCGAGTTGACAAATGGAGCTCAGGGCCACTGCAATTCACAAACCTGCAGAGTTATAAATGATAACTCTCGTCCACAAATATATTGAGGGAAGGCAACGAAGAGGATTTGAAAGCAAGGCAGAATTGCAGGAAACAGATTTCAGGAGGTAGATTCGACTCGCTTTTAAAGCACATGAAAAGCGGCAAAACGTTGACAATGATGCCCTTGGCCAAAAAGGGCGTATGCGTTTTTTCCTGAATATATTCAGGAAAAAACGCATACGCCCTTTTTGGCCAACCAAGCAAGCCGGAAGTGCAAATCAGCACTACAAAGAAGTCTCGCTTGCCATCGGTCAAAAGGGCCACGCTGCAAAAAGAGTAAACACCAGAAATGCAGGACAGGCCATGGAGACATGGGAGCCTTGCTAGGCTGAGGGGTGGGATGTCAATTGCCAACAGCCACTCTGGAGAAGTGTACGGTGTGTCCTGAAACATGTAATAAACACAGCTTACAGAGCATAGGGCACTTCCACTCATGGGCGTATAAATTGGGAAAACTAAAAATCAACAAGACACAGGCACCCCAAAGTTTAGGGCTGCTGTGTGTACAAGAACCTCCACTTAGCTACACCTTAAGTATCCCAGAAAAGAGAAAAATGGATAAAGAAGTTGTGGTACTTAGGCACAATGGAATATCACTCAGCCATGAAATCAATGTCATAAGGCTAGTAGCAGCATGATGAGTGGATTTAGGGACGAGGATTCTAAGTGAAATAAGTCACACAGAAAAAGACTCTTATCCTAAGATATCACTTATAGAGGGCATGTCAAAATCGCTACACTTGAACTGAATTACAAAACAGAACAGAGTCACACATTTAGAAGACACACTATGGCTGCTTAACGGGAAAGGTGAGGTGGGCTGATGCATAAAACAAGGGTTTCAAATTAGCTCACATACCGTTCCATAAGCCAAATATGTAACAGACAAGACCTCCTCCCTGCTCAGTGAACTGGACTCAACACCCCCTATTCACCGCACAAGAATATATCTGACTAGCAAGAATCTTAAATCCTATGTATTGATATCTCTCTGGAGTTGAATCAAGAGGGTGTAAAGCGGCATAAACACAGCAGGGAAAAGCAGCTCAACCCCATTATCAAAATAAATTACTTAAAATGAACGCCATAAAACAAAGACAGTGAAAGAGAGAGAAATTCTTACAAAATCCGTTCGGAGGTTCTGATGTAACCTGGATTGACCGTATCTAGACCCACAGCTGGATGAGACATAAGGCTGGACACTCTTGGGGATGAGAGGTTTGGTGAGGTTGGGTGAGGAAACGCAGACCCTTTAAAGTAATACCGCGGGGTACCCACCCCATGGGTCCCAAATCTCCAGGTTCAAGGGCATCTTCCTACATTGAAAACGTGCATGGGAAACCCAGAAGATGGTACAGCGTGTGATCCGGAAAGGTTTCTAAAACGCACCTCATTTCTCCTCTCCTTGTGCTCGGGTTCGCCATTCCAGCCGCTTTACTAACAATCTCCCTACTTGGAGAATCAGCACCTTGAAGCTCCTGTTTCTTTTGTACAGGTTGCAATTTGTCCTGAGGATGAACGGGAAGAGGGGGAACCAACAAGAGACTAGCTCTAGGTGTTGGGACAGTCACAGGTCACTCTATTTCCCCATCAGGAAGAAGAATGAAGCACAGGCTCAGCCTGCCCCCCGGAACCAGAATAGGGCCTGAAGCAATCCTGCGCTTTTGCGGCCAGCTCCCAAAAAAGCGAGTTGACAAATGGAGCTCAGGGCCACTGCAATTAACAAACCTGCAGAGTTATCAATGATAACTCTCGTCCACAAATATATTGAGGGAAGGCAACGAAGAGGATTTGAAAGCAAGGCAGAATTGCAGGAAACAGATTTCAGGAGGTAGATTCGACTCGCTTTTAAAGCACATGAAAAGCGGCAAAACGTTGACAATGATGCCCTTGGCCAAAAAGGGCGTATGCGTTTTTTCCTGAATATATTCAGGAAAAAACGCAAACGCCCTTTTTGGCCAACCAAGCAAGCCGGAAGTGCAAATCAGCACTACAAAGAAGTCTCGCTTGCCATCGGTCAAAAGGGCCACGCTGCAAAAAGAGTAAACACCAGAAATGCAGGACAGGCCATGGAGACATGGGAGCCTTGCTAGGCTGAGGGGTGGGATGTCAATTGCCAACAGCCACTCTGGAGAAGTGTACGGTGTGTCCTGAAACATGTAATAAACACAGCTTACAGAGCATAGGGCACTTCCACTCATGGGCGTATAAATTGGGAAAACTAAAAATCAACAAGACACAGGCACCCCAAAGTTTAGGGCTGCTCTGTGTACAAGAACCTCCACTTAGCTACACCTTAAGTGTCCCAGGAAAGAGAAAAATGGATAAAGAAGTTGTGGTACTTAGGCACAATGGAATATCACTCAGCCATGAAATCAATGTCATAAGGCTAGTAGCAGCATGATGAGTGGATTTAGGGACGAGGATTCTAAGTGAAATAAGTCACACAGAAAAAGACTCTTATCCTAAGATATCACTTATAGAGGGCATGTCAAAATCGCTACACTTGAACTGAATTACAAAACAGAACAGAGTCACACATTTAGAAGACACACTATGGCTGCTTAACGGAAAAGGTGAGGTGGGCTGATGCATAAAACAAGGGTTTGAAATTAGCTCACATACCGTTCCATAAGCCAAATATGTAACAGACAAGACCTCCTCCCTGCTCAGTGAACTGGACTCAACACCCCCTATTCACCGCACAAGAATATATCTGACTAGCAAGAATCTTAAAACCTATGTATTGATATCTCTCTGGAGTTGAATCAAGAGGGTGTAAAGCGGCATAAACACAGCAGGGAAAAGCAGCTCAACCCCATTATCAAAATAAATTACTTAAAAAAATCCTCATAAAACAAAGACAGTGAAAGAGAGAGAAATTCTTACAAAATCCATTTGGAGGCTCGGATGCAACCTGGATTGACCATATCTAGACCCACAGCTGGATGAGACATAAGGCTGGACAATCTTGGGGCTGAGAGGATTGGTGAGGTTGGGTGAGCAAACGCAGACCGTTTAAAGTAGTACCGCGTGCTACCCACCCCATGGGTCCCAAATCTCCAGGTTCAAGGGCATCTTCCTACATCGAGAACGTGCATGGGAAACGCAGAAAATGGTACACCATGTGATCGGGAAAGGTTTCTAAAACGCACCTCATTTCTCCTCTCCTTGTGCTCGGGTTCGCCATTCCAGCCGCTTTACTAACAATCTCCCTACTTGGAGAATCAGCACCTTGAAGCTCCTGTTTGTTTCGTACAGGTTGCAATTTGTCCTGAGGATGAACGGGAAGAGGGGGAACCAACGAGAGACTAGCTCTAGGTGTTGGGACATGCACAGGTCACTCTATTTCCCCATCAGGAAGAAGAATGAAGCACAGGCTCAGCCTGCCCCCGGGAACCAGAATAGGGCCTGAAGCAATCCTGCGCTTTTGCGGCCAGCTCCCAAAAAAGCGAGTTGACAAATGGAGCTCAGGGCCACTGCAATTCACAAACCTGCAGAGTTATAAATGATAACTCTCGTCCACAAATATATTGAGGGAAGGCAACGAAGAGGATTTGAAAGCAAGGCAGAATTGCAGGAAACAGATTTCAGGAGGTAGATTCGACTCGCCTTTAAAGCACATGAAAGGCGGCAAAACGTTGACAATGATGCCCTTTGCCAATAAGGGCGTATGCGTTTTTTCCTGAATATATTCAGGAAAAAACGCATACGCCCTTTTTGGCCAACCAAGCAAGCCAGAAGTGCAAATCAGCACTACAAAGAAGTCTCGCTTGCCATCGGTCAAAAGGGCCACGCTGCAAAAAGAGTAAACACCAGAAATGCAGGACAGGCCATGGAGACATGGGAGCCTTGCTAGGCTGAGGGGTGGGATGTCAATTGCCTACAGCCACTCTGGAGAAGTGTACGGTGTGTCCTGAAACATGTAATAAACACAGCTTACAGAGCATAGGGCACTTCCACTCATGGGCGTATAAATTGGGAAAACTAAAAATCAACAAGACACAGGCACCCCAAAGTTTAGGGCTGCTCTGTGTACAAGATCCTCCACTTAGCTACACCTTAAGTATCCCAGGAAAGAGAAAAATGGATAAAGAAGTTGTGGTACTTAGGCACAATGGAATATCACTCAGCCATGAAATCAATGTCATAAGGCTAGTAGCAGCATGATGAGTGGATTTAGGGACGAGGATTCTAAGTGAAATAAGTCACACAGAAAAAGACAGTTATCCTAAGATATCACTTATAGAGGGCATGTCAAAATCGCTACACTTGAACTGAATTACAAAACAGAACAGAGTCACACATTTAGAAGACACACTATGGCTGCTTAACGGGAAAGGTGAGGTGGGCTGATGCATAAAACAAGGGTTTGAAATTAGCTCACATACCGTTCCATAAGCCAAATATGTAACAGACAAGACCTCCTCCCTGCTCAGTGAACTGGACTCAACACCCCCTATTCACCGCACAAGAATATATCTGACTAGCAAGAATCTTAAAACCTATGTATTGATATCTCTCTGGAGTTGAATCAAGAGGGTGTAAAGCGGCATAAACACAGCAGGGAAAAGCAGCTCAACCCCATTATCAAAATAAATTACTTAAAATGAACGCCATAAAACAAAGACAGTGAAAGAGAGAGAAATTCTTACAAAATCTGTTTGGGGGCTCTGATGCAACCTGCATTGACCATATCTAGACCCACAGCTGGATGAGACAAAAGGCTGGACAATCTTGGGGCTGAGAGGATTGGTGAGGTTGGGTGAGCAAACGCAGACCGTTTAAAGTAATACCGCGTGGTACCCACCCCATGGGTCCCAAATCTCCAGGTTCAAGGGCATCTTCCTACATCGAAAACATGCCTTGGAAACCCAGAAGATGGTACAGCGTGTGATCGGGAAAGGTTTCTAAAACGCACCTCATTTCTCCTCTCCTTGTGCTCGGGTTCGCCATTCCAGCCGCTTTACTAACAATCTCCCTACTTGGAGAATCAGCACCTGGAACCTCCTGTTTGTTTCGTACAGGTTGCAATTTGTCCTGAGGATGAACGGGAAGACGGGGAACCAATGAGAGACTAGCTCTAGGTGTTGGGACAGGCACAGGTCACTCTATTTCCCCATCAGGAAGAAGAATGAAGCACAGGCTCAGCCTGCCCCCCGGAACCAGAATAGGGCCTGAAGCAATCCTGCGCTTTTGCGGCCAGCTCCCAAAAAAGCGAGTTGACAAATGGAGCTCAGGGCCACTGCAATTCACAAACCTGCAGAGTTATAAATGATAACTCTCGTCCACAAATATATTGAGGGAAGGCAACGAAGAGGATTTGAAAGCAAGGCAGAATTGCAGGAAACAGATTTCAGGAGGTAGATTCGACTCGCCTTTAAAGCACATGAAAAGCGGCAAAACGTTGACAATGATGCCCTTTTTCCTGAATATATTCAGGAAAAAACGCATACGCCCTTTTTGGCCAACCAAGCAAGCCGGAAGTGCAAATCAGCACTACAAAGAAGTCTCGCTTGCCATCGGTCAAAAGGGCCACGCTGCAAAAAGAGTAAACACCAGAAATGCAGGACAGGCCATGGAGACATGGGAGCCTTGCTAGGCTGAGGGGTGGGATGTCAATTGCCAACAGCCACTCTGGAGAAGTGTACGGTGTGTCCTGAAACATGTAATAAACACAGCTTACAGAGCATAGGGCACTTCCACTCATGGGCGTATAAATTGGGAAAACTAAAAATCAACAAGACACAGGCACCCCAAAGTTTTGGGCTGCTCTGTGTACAAGATCCTCCACTTAGCTACACCTTAAGTATCCCAGGAAAGAGAAAAATGGATAAAGAAGTTGTGGTACTTAGGCACAATGGAATATCACTCAGCCATGAAATCAATGTCATAAGGCTAGTAGCAGCATGATGAGTGGATTTAGGGACGAGGATTCTAAGTGAAATAAGTCACACAGAAAAAGACAGTTATCCTAAGATATCACTTATAGAGGGCATGTCAAAATCGCTACACTTGAACTGAATTACAAAACAGAACAGAGTCACACATTTAGAAGACACACTATGGCTGCTTAACGGGAAAGGTGAGGTGGGCTGATGCATAAAACAAGGGTTTGAAATTAGCTCACATACCGTTCCATAAGCCAAATATGTAACAGACAAGACCTCCTCCCTGCTCAGTGAACTGGACTCAACACCCCCTATTCACCGCACAAGAATATATCTGACTAGCAAGAATCTTAAAACCTATGTATTGATATCTCTCTGGAGTTGAATCAAGAGGGTGTAAAGCGGCATAAACACAGCAGGGAAAAGCAGCTCAACCCCATTATCAAAATAAATTACTTAAAATGAACGCCATAAAACAAAGACAGTGAAAGAGAGAGAAATTCTTACAAAATCTGTTTGGGGGCTCTGATGCAACCTGCATTGACCATATCTAGACCCACAGCTGGATGAGACAAAAGGCTGGACAATCTTGGGGCTGAGAGGATTGGTGAGGTTGGGTGAGCAAACGCAGACCGTTTAAAGTAATACCGCGTGGTACCCACCCCATGGGTCCCAAATCTCCAGGTTCAAGGGCATCTTCCTACATCGAAAACATGCCTTGGAAACCCAGAAGATGGTACAGCGTGTGATCGGGAAAGGTTTCTAAAACGCACCTCATTTCTCCTCTCCTTGTGCTCGGGTTCGCCATTCCAGCCGCTTTACTAACAATCTCCCTACTTGGAGAATCAGCACCTGGAACCTCCTGTTTGTTTCGTACAGGTTGCAATTTGTCCTGAGGATGAACGGGAAGACGGGGAACCAATGAGAGACTAGCTCTAGGTGTTGGGACAGGCACAGGTCACTCTATTTCCCCATCAGGAAGAAGAATGAAGCACAGGCTCAGCCTGCCCCCCGGAACCAGAATAGGGCCTGAAGCAATCCTGCGCTTTTGCGGCCAGCTCCCAAAAAAGCGAGTTGACAAATGGAGCTCAGGGCCACTGCAATTCACAAACCTGCAGAGTTATAAATGATAACTCTCGTCCACAAATATATTGAGGGAAGGCAACGAAGAGGATTTGAAAGCAAGGCAGAATTGCAGGAAACAGATTTCAGGAGGTAGATTCGACTCGCCTTTAAAGCACATGAAAAGCGGCAAAACGTTGACAATGATGCCCTTTTTCCTGAATATATTCAGGAAAAAACGCATACGCCCTTTTTGGCCAACCAAGCAAGCCGGAAGTGCAAATCAGCACTACAAAGAAGTCTCGCTTGCCATCGGTCAAAAGGGCCACGCTGCAAAAAGAGTAAACACCAGAAATGCAGGACAGGCCATGGAGACATGGGAGCCTTGCTAGGCTGAGGGGTGGGATGTCAATTGCCAACAGCCACTCTGGAGAAGTGTACGGTGTGTCCTGAAACATGTAATAAACACAGCTTACAGAGCATAGGGCACTTCCACTCATGGGCGTATAAATTGGGAAAACTAAAAATCAACAAGACACAGGCACCCCAAAGTTTTGGGCTGCTCTGTGTACAAGATCCTCCACTTAGCTACACCTTAAGTATCCCAGGAAAGAGAAAAATGGATAAAGAAGTTGTGGTACTTAGGCACAATGGAATATCACTCAGCCATGAAATCAATGTCATAAGGCTAGTAGCAGCATGATGAGTGGATTTAGGGACGAGGATTCTAAGTGAAATAAGTCACACAGAAAAAGACAGTTATCCTAAGATATCACTTATAGAGGGCATGTCAAAATCGCTACACTTGAACTGAATTACAAAACAGAACAGTCACACATTTAGAAGACACACTATGGCTGCTTAACGGGAAAGGTGAGGTGGGCTGATGCATAAAACAAGGGTTTGAAATTAGCTCACATACCGTTCCATAAGCCAAATATGTAACAGAAAAGACCTCCTCCCTGCTCAGTGAACTGGACTCAACACCCCCTATTCACCGCACAAGAATATATCTGACTAGCAAGAATCTTAAAACCTATGTATTGATATCTCTCTGGAGTTGAATCAAGAGGGTGTAAAGGGGCATAAACACAGCAGGGAAAAGCAGCTCAACCCCATTATCAAAATAAATTACTTAAAAAAATCCTCATAAAACAAAGACAGTGAAAGAGAGAGAAATTCTTACAAAATCCGTTCGGAGGCTCTGATGCAACCTGGATTAACCATATCTAGACCCACAGCTGGATGAGACATAAGGCTGGACACTCTTGGGGCTGAGAGGATTGGTGAGGTTGGGTGAGCAATCGCAGACCCTTTAAAGTAGTACCGCGTGCTACCCACCCCATGGGTCCCAAATCTCCAGGTTCAAGGGCATCTTCCTACATCGAAAACGTGCATGGGAAACGCAGAAAATGGTACAGCGTGTGATCGGGAAAGGTTTCTAAAACGCACCTCATTTCTCCTCTCCTTGTGCTCGGGTTCGCCATTCCAGCCGCTTTACTAACAATTTCCCTACTTGGAGAATCAGCACCTGGAACCTCCTGTTTGTTTCGTACAGGTTGCAATTTGTCCTGAGGATGAACGGGAAGACGGGGAACCAATGAGAGACTAGCTCTAGGTGTTGGGACAGGCACAGGTCACTCTATTTCCCCATCAGGAAGAAGAATGAAGCACAGGCTCAGCCTGCCCCCCGGAACCAGAATAGGGCCTGAAGCAATCCTGCGCTTTTGCGGCCAGCTCCCAAAAAAGCGAGTTGACAAATGGAGCTCAGGGCCACTGCAATTCACAAACCTGCAGAGTTATAAATGATAACTCTCGTCCACAAATATATTGAGGGAAGGCAACGAAGAGGATTTGAAAGCAAGGCAGAATTGCAGGAAACAGATTTCAGGAGGTAGATTCGACTCGCCTTTAAAGCACATGAAAAGCGGCAAAACGTTGACAATGATGCCCTTGGCCAAAAAGGGCGTATGCGTTTTTTCCTGAATATATTCAGGAAAAAACGCATACGCCCTTTTTGGCCAACCAAGCAAGCCGGAAGTGCAAATCAGCACTACAAAGAAGTCTCGCTTGCCATCGGTCAAAAGGGCCACGCTGCAAAAAGAGTAAACACCAGAAATGCAGGACAGGCCATGGAGACATGGGAGCCTTGCTAGGCTGAGGGGTGGGATGTCAATTGCCAACAGCCACTCTGGAGAAGTGTACGGTGTGTCCTGAAACATGTAATAAACACAGCTTACAGAGCA
Organism: Eubalaena glacialis; assembly: GCF_028564815.1. NCBI lineage: Eukaryota > Metazoa > Chordata > Mammalia > Artiodactyla > Balaenidae > Eubalaena > Eubalaena glacialis. Next base: position 145,894,666 of record NC_083716.1, read on the forward strand.
TAGGGCACTTCCACTCATGGGCGTATAAATTGGGAAAACTAAAAATCAACAAGACACAGGCACCCCAAAGTTTAGGGCTGCTCTGTGTACAAGAACCTCCACTTAGCTACACCTTAAACATCCCAGGAAAGAGAAAAATGGATAAAGAAGTTGTGGTACTTAGGCACAATGGAATATCACTCAGCCATGAAATCAATGTCATAAGGCTAGTAGCAGCATGATGAGTGGATTTAGGGAAGAGGATTCTAAGTGAAATAAGTCACACAGAAAAAGACTCTTATCCTAAGATATCACTTATAGAGGGCATGTCAAAATCGCTACACTTGAACTGAATTACAAAACAGAACAGAGTCACACATTTAGAAGACACACTATGGCTGCTTAACGGGAAAGGTGAGGTGGGCTGATGCATAAAACAAGGGTTTGAAATTAGCTCACATACCGTTCCATAAGCCAAATATGTAACAGACAAGACCTCCTCCCTGCTCAGTGAACTGGACTCAACACCCCCTATTCACCGCACAAGAATATATCTGACTAGCAAGAATCTTAAAACCTATGTATTGATATCTCTCTGGAGTTGAATCAAGAGGGTGTAAAGGGGCATAAACACAGCAGGGAAAAGCAGCTCAACCCCATTATCAAAATAAATTACTTAAAATGAACGCCATAAAACAAAGACAGTGAAAGAGAGAGAAATTCTTACAAAATCTGTTTGAGGGCTCTGATGCAACCTGCATTGACCATATCTAGACCCACAGCTGGATGAGACAAAAGGCTGGACAATCTTGGGGCTGAGAGGATTGGTGAGGTTGGGTGAGCAAACGCACACCGTTTAAAGTAATACCGCGTGGTACCCACCCCATGGGTCCCAAATCTCCAGGTTCAAGGGCATCTTCCTACATCGAAAACATGCCTGGGAAACCCAGAAGATGGTACAGCGTGTGATCGGGAAAGGTTTGTAAAACGCACCTCATTTCTCCTCTCCTTGTGCTCGGGTTCGCCATTCCAGCCGCTTTACTAACAATCTCCCTACTTGGAGAATCAGCACCTTGAAGCTCCTGTTTCTTTTGTACAGGTTGCAATTTGTCCTGAGGATGAACGGGAAGAGGGGGAACCAACGAGAGACTAGCTCTAGGTGTTGGGACATGCACAGGTCACTCTATTTCCCCATCAGGAAGAAGAATGAAGCACAGGCTCAGCCTGCCCCCGGGAACCAGAATAGGGCCTGAAGCAATCCTGCGCTTTTGCGGCCAGCTCCCAAAAAAGCGAGTTGACAAATGGAGCTCAGGGCCACTGCAATTCACAAACCTGAAGAGTTATAAATGATAACTCTCGTCCACAAATATATTGAGGGAAGGCAACGAAGAGGATTTGAAAGCAAGGCAGAATTGCAGGAAACAGATTTCAGGAGGTAGATTCGACTCGCCTTTAAAGCACATGAAAAGCGGCAAAACGTTGACAATGATGCCCTTGGCCAAAAAGGGCGTATGCGTTTTTTCCTGAATATATTCAGGAAAAAACGCATACGCCCTTTTTGGCCAACCAAGTAAACCAGAAGTGCAAATCAGCACTACAAAGGAGTCTCGCTTGCCATCGGTCAAAAGGGCCACGCTGCAAAAAGAGTAAACACCAGAAATGCAGGACAGGCCATGGAGACATGGGAGCCTTGCTAGGCTGAGGGGTGGGATGTCAATTGCCTACAGCCACTCTGGAGAAGTGTACGGTGTGTCCTGAAACATGTAATAAACACAGCTTACAGAGCATAGGGCACTTCCACTCATGGGCGTATAAATTGGGAAAACTAAAAATCAACAAGACACAGGCACCCCAAAGTTTCGGGCTGCTCTGTGTACAAGAACCTCCACTTAGCTACACCTTAAGTATCCCAGGAATGAGAAAAATGGATAAAGAAGTTGTGGTACTTAGGCACAATGGAATATCACTCAGCCATGAAATCAATGTCATAAGGCTAGTAGCAGCATGATGAGTGGATTTAGGGAAGAGGATTCTAAGTGAAATAAGTCACACAGAAAAAGACTCTTATCCTAAGATATCACTTATAGAGGGCATGTCAAAATCGCTACACTTGAACTGAATTACAAAACAGAACAGAGTCACACATTTAGAAGACACACTATGGCTGCTTAACAGAAAAGGTGAGGTGGGCTGATGCATAAAACAAGGGTTTGAAATTAGCTCACATACCGTTCCATAAGCCAAATATGTAACAGACAAGACCTCCTCCCTGCTCAGTGAACTGGACTCAACACCCCCTATTCACCGCACAAGAATATATCTGACTAGCAAGAATCTTAAAACCTATGTATTGATATCTCTCTGGAGTTGAATCAAGAGGGTGTAAAGCGGCATAAACACAGCAGGGAAAAGCAGCTCAACCCCATTATCAAAATAAATTACTTAAAAAAATCCTCATAAAACAAAGACAGTGAAAGAGAGAGAAATTCTTACAAAATCCGTTCGGAGGCTCTGATGCAACCTGGATTAACCATATCTAGACCCACAGCTGGATGAGACATAAGGCTGGACACTCTTGGGGCTGAGAGGATTGGTGAGGTTGGGTGAGCAAACGCAGACCGTTTAAAGTAATACCGCGTGGAACCCACCCCAAGGGTCCCAAATCTCCACGTTCAAGGGCATCTTCCTACATCGAAAACATTCCTGGGAAACCCAGAAGATGGTACAGCGTGTGATCGGGAAAGGTTTCTAAAACGCAACTCATTTCTCCTCTCCTTGTGCTCGGGTTCGCCATTCCAGCCGCTTTACTAACAATCTCCCTACTTGGAGAATCAGCACCTTGAAGCTTCTGTTTCTTTTGTACAGGTTGCAACTTGTTCTGAGGATGAACGGGAAGAGGGGGAACCAACGAGAAACTAGCTCTAGGTGTTGGGACATGCACAGGTCACTCTATTTCCCCATCAGGAAGAAGAATGAAGCACAGGCTCAGCCTGCCCCCGGGAACCAGAATAGGGCCTGAAGCAATCCTGCGCTTTTGCGGCCAGCTCCCAAAAAAGCGAGTTGACAAATGGAGCTCAGGGCCACTGCAATTCACAAACCTGCAGAGTTATAAATGATAACTCTCGTCCACAAATATATTGAGGGAAGGCAACGAAGAGGATTTGAAAGCAAGGCAGAATTGCAGGAAACAGATTTCAGGAGGTAGATTCGACTCGCCTTTAAAGCACATGAAAAGCGGCAAAACGTTGACAATGATGCCCTTGGCCAATAAGGGCGTATGCGTTTTTTCCTGAATATATTCAGGAAAAAACGCATACGCCCTTTTTGGCCAACCAAGCAAACCAGAAGTGCAAATCAGCACTACAAAGAAGTCTCGCTTGTCATCGGTCAAAAGGGCCACGCTACAAAAAGAGTAAACACCAGAAATGCAGGACAGGCCATGGAGCCATGGGAGCCTTGCTAGGCTGAGGGGTGGGATGTCAATTGCCTACAGCCACTCTGGAGAAGTGTACGGTGTGTCCTGAAACATGTAATAAACACAGCTTACAGAGCATAGGGCACTTCCACTCATGGGCGTATAAATTGGGAAAACTAAAAATCAACAAGACACAGGCACCCCAAGTTTCGGGCTGCTCTGTGTACAAGATCCTCCACTTAGCTACACCTTAAGTATCCCAGGAAAGAGAAAAATGGATAAAGAAGTTGTGGTACTTAGGCACAATGGAATATCACTCAGCCATGAAATCAATGTCATAAGGCTAGTAGCAGCATGATGAGTGGATTTAGGGACGAGGATTCTAAGTGAAATAAGTCACACAGAAAAAGACAGTTATCCTAAGATATCACTTATAGAGGGCATGTCAAAATCGCTACACTTGAACTGAATTACAAAACAGAACAGAGTCACACATTTAGAAGACACACTATGGCTGCTTAACGGGAAAGGTGAGGTGGGCTGATGCATAAAACAAGGGTTTGAAATTAGCTCACATACCGTTCCATAAGCCAAATATGTAACAGACAAGACCTCCTCCCTGCTCAGTGAACTGGACTCAACACCCCCTATTCACCGCACAAGAATATATCTGACTAGCAAGAATCTTAAAACCTATGTATTGATATCTCTCTGGAGTTGAATCAAGAGGGTGTAAAGCGGCATAAACACAGCAGGGAAAAGCAGCTCAACCCCATTATCAAAATAAATTACTTAAAAAAAACCTCATAAAACAAAGACAGTGAAAGAGAGAGAAATTCTTACAAAATCTGTTTGGGGGCTCTGATGCAACCTGCATTGACCATATCTAGACCCACAGCTGGATGAGACATAAGGCTGGACACTCTTGGGGCTGAGAGGATTGGTGAGGTTGGGTGAGCAATCGCAGACCGTTTAAAGTAATACCGCGGGGTACCCACCCCATGGGACCCAAATCTCCAGGTTCAAGGGCATCTTCCTACATTGAAAACGTGCATGGGAAACCCAGAAGATGGTACAGCGTTTGATCGGGAAAGGTTTCTAAAACGCACCTCATTTCTCCTCTCCTTGTGCTCGGGTTCGCCATTCCAACCGCTTTACTAACAATCTCCCTACTTGGAGAATCAGCACCTTGAAGCTCCTGTTTCTTTTGTACAGGTTGCAATTTGTCCTGAGGATGAACGGGAAGAGGGGGAACGAACGAGAGACTAGCTCTAGGTGTTGGGACATGCACAGGTCACTCTATTTCCCCATCAGGAAGAAGAATGAAGCACAGGCTCAGCCTGCCCCCGGGAACCAGAATAGGGCCTGAAGCAAACCTGCGCTTTTGCGGCCAGCTCCCAAAAAAGCGAGTTGACAAATGGAGCTCAGGGCCACTGCAATTCACAAACCTGCAGAGTTATAAATGATAACTCTCGTCCACAAATATATTGAGGGAAGGCAACGAAGAGGATTTGAAAGCAAGGCAGAATTGCAGGAAACAGATTTCAGGAGGTAGATTCGACTCGCCTTTAAAGCACATGAAAAGCGGCAAAACGTTGACAATGATGCCCTTGGCCAATAAGGGCGTATGCGTTTTTTCCTGAATATATTCAGGAAAAAACGCATACGCCCTTTTTGGCCAACCAAGCAAGCCGGAAGTGCAAATCAGCACTACAAAGAAGTCTCGCTTGCCATCGGTCAAAAGGGCCACGCTGCAAAAAGAGTAAACACCAGAAATGCAGGACAGGCCATGGAGACATGGGGGCCTTGCTAGGCTGAGGGGTGGGATGTCAATTGCCAACAGCCACTCTGGAGAAGTGTACGGTGTGTCCTGAAACATGTAATAAACACAGCTTACAGAGCATAGGGCACTTCCACTCATGGGCGTATAAATTGGGAAAACTAAAAATCAACAAGACACAGGCACCCCAAAGTTTCGGGCTGCTCTGTGTACAAGAACCTCCACTTAGCTACACCTTAAGTATCCCAGGAAAGAGAAAAATGGATAAAGAAGTTGTGGTACTTAGGCACAATGGAATATCACTCAGCCATGAAATCAATGTCATAAGGCTAGTAGCAGCATGATGAGTGGATTTAGGGAAGAGGATTCTAAGTGAAATAAGTCACACAGAAAAAGACTCTTATCCTAAGATATCACTTATAGAGGGCATGTCAAAATCGCTACACTTGAACTGAATTACAAAACAGAACAGAGTCACACATTTAGAAGACACACTATGGCTGCTTAACGGAAAAGGTGAGGTGGGCTGATGCATAAAACAAGGGTTTGAAATTAGCTCACATACCGTTCCATAAGCCAAATATGTAACAGACAAGACCTCCTCCCTGCTCAGTGAACTGGACTCAACACCCCCTATTCACCGCACAAGAATATATCTGACTAGCAAGAATCTTAAAACCTATGTATTGATATCTCTCTGGAGTTGAATCAAGAGGGTGTAAAGCGGCATAAACACAGCAGGGAAAAGCAGCTCAACCCCATTATCAAAATAAATTACTTAAAAAAATCCTCATAAAACAAAGACAGTGAAAGAGAGAGAAATTCTTACAAAATCCGTTCGGAGGCTCTGATGCAACCTGGATTAACCATATCTAGACCCACAGCTGGATGAGACATAAGGCTGGACACTCTTGGGGCTGAGAGGTTTGGTGAGGTTGGGTGAGCAAACGCAGACCGTTTAAAGTAGTACCGCGTGCTACCCACCCCATGGGTCCCAAATCTCCAGGTTCAAGGGCATCTTCCTACATCGAAAACGTGCATGGGAAACGCAGAAAATGGTACACCATGTGATCGGGAAAGGTTTCTAAAACGCACCTCATTTCTCCTCTCCTTGTGCTCGGGTTCGCCATTCCAGCCGCTTTACTAACAATCTCCCTACTTGGAGAATCAGCACCTTGAAGCTCCTGTTTGTTTCGTACAGGTTGCAATTTGTCCTGAGGATGAACGGGAAGAGGGGGAACCAACGAGAGACTAGCTCTATGTGTTGGGACAGTCACAGGTCACTCTATTTCCCCATCAGGAAGAAGAATGAAGCACAGGCTCAGCCTGCCCCCCGGAACCAGAATAGGGCCTGAAGCAATCCTGCGCTTTTGCGGCCAGCTCCCAAAAAAGCGAGTTGACAAATGGAGCTCAGGGCCACTGCAATTCACAAACCTGCGGAGTTATCAATGATAACTCTCGTCCACAAATATATTGAGGGAAGGCAACGAACAGGATTTGAAAGCAAGGCAGAATTGCAGGAAACAGATTTCAGGAGGTAGATTCGACTCGCTTTTAAAGCACATGAAAAGCGGCAAAACGTTGACAATGATGCCCTTGGCCAAAAAGGGCGTATGCGTTTTTTCCTGAATATATTCAGGAAAAAACGCAAACGCCCTTTTTGGCCAACCAAGCAAGCCGGAAGTACAAATCAGCACTACAAAGAAGTCTCGCTTGCCATCGGTCAAAAGGGCCATGCTGCCAAAAGTGTAAAAACCAGAAATTCAGGACAGGCCATGGAGACATGGGAGCCTTGCTACGCTGATGGGCAGGATGCCAATTGCCAACAGCCACTCTGGAGAAGTGTACGGTGTGTCCTGAAACATGTAATAAACACAGCTTACAGAGCATAGGGCACTTCCACTCATGGGCGTATAAATTGGGAAAACTAAAAATCAACAAGACACAGGCACCCCAAAGTTTAGGGCTGCTCTGTGTACAAGAACCTCCACTTAGCTACACCTTAAGTACCCCAGGAAAGAGAATAATGGATAAAGAAGTTGTGGTACTTAGGCACAATGGAATATCACTCAGCCATGAAATCAATGTCATAAGGCTAGTAGCAGCATGATGAGTGGATTTAGGGACGAGGATTCTAAGTGAAATAAGTCACACAGAAAAAGACAGTTATCCTAAGATATCACTTATAGAGGGCATGTCAAAATCGCTACACTTGAACTGAATTACAAAACAGAACAGAGTCACACATTTAGAAGACACACTATGGCTGCTTAACGGGAAAGGTGAGGTGGGCTGATGCATAAAACAAGGGTTTGAAATTAGCTCACATACCGTTCCATAAGCCAAATATGTAACAGACAAGACCTCCTCCCTGCTCAGTGAACTGGACTCAACACCCACTATTCACCGCACAAGAATATATCTGACTAGCAAGAATCTTAAAACCTATGTATTGATATCTCTCTGGAGTTGAATCAAGAGGGTGTAAAGCGGCATAAACACAGCAGGGAAAAGCAGCTCAACCCCATTATCAAAATAAATTACTTAAAAAAAACCTCATAAAACAAAGACAGTGAAAGAGAGAGAAATTCTTACAAAATCTGTTTGGGGGCTCTGATGCAACCTGCATTGACCATATCTAGACCCACAGCTGGATGAGACATAAGGCTGGACACTCTTGGGGCTGAGAGGATTGGTGAGGTTGGGTGAGCAATCGCAGACCGTTTAAAGTAATACCGCGGGGTACCCACCCCATGGGACCCAAATCTCCAGGTTCAAGGGCATCTTCCTACATTGAAAACGTGCATGGGAAACCCAGAAGATGGTACAGCGTGTGATCGGGAAAGGTTTCTAAAACGCACCTCATTTCTCCTCTCCTTGTGCTCGGGTTCGCCATTCCAGCCGCTTTACTAACAATCTCCCTACTTGGAGAATCAGCACCTTGAAGCTCCTGTTTCTTTTGTACAGGTTGCAATTTGTCCTGAGGATGAACGGGAAGAGGGGGAACGAACGAGAGACTAGCTCTAGGTGTTGGGACATGCACAGGTCACTCTATTTCCCCATCAGGAAGAAGAATGAAGCACAGGCTCAGCCTGCCCCCGGGAACCAGAATAGGGCCTGAAGCAAACCTGCGCTTTTGCGGCCAGCTCCCAAAAAAGCGAGTTGACAAATGGAGCTCAGGGCCACTGCAATTCACAAACCTGCAGAGTTATCAATGATAACTCTCGTCCACAAATATATTGAGGGAAGGCAACGAAGAGGATTTGAAAGCAAGGCAGAATTGCAGGAAACAGATTTCAGGAGGTAGATTCGACTCGCCTTTAAAGCACATGAAAAGCGGCAAAGCGTTGACAATGATGCCCTTGGCCAATAAGTGCGTATGCGTTTTTTCCTGAATATATTCAGGAAAAAACGCATACGCCCTTTTTGGCCAACCAAGCAAGCCGGAAGTGCAAATCAGCACTACAAAGAAGTCTCGCTTGCCATCGGTCAAAAGGGCCACGCTGCAAAAAGAGTAAACACCAGAAATGCAGGACAGGCCATGGAGACATGGGGGCCTTGCTAGGCTGAGGGGTGGGATGTCAATTGCCAACAGCCACTCTGGAGAAGTGTACGGTGTGTCCTGAAACATGTAATAAACACAGCTTACAGAGCATAGGGCACTTCCACTCATGGGCGTATAAATTGGGAAAACTAAAAATCAACAAGACACAGGCACCCCAAAGTTTCGGGCTGCTCTGTGTACAAGAACCTCCACTTAGCTACACCTTAAGTATCCCAGGAAAGAGAAAAATGGATAAAGAAGTTGTGGTACTTAGGCACAATGGAATATCACTCAGCCATGAAATCAATGTCATAAGGCTAGTAGCAGCATGATGAGTGGATTTAGGGAAGAGGATTCTAAGTGAAATAAGTCACACAGAAAAAGACTCTTATCCTAAGATATCACTTATAGAGGGCATGTCAAAATCGCTACACTTGAACTGAATTACAAAACAGAACAGAGTCACACATTTAGAAGACACACTATGGCTGCTTAACGGAAAAGGTGAGGTGGGCTGATGCATAAAACAAGGGTTTGAAATTAGCTCACATACCGTTCCATAAGCCAAATATGTAACAGAAAAGACCTCCTCCCTGCTCAGTGAACTGGACTCAACACCCCCTATTCACCGCACAAGAATATATCTGACTAGCAAGAATCTTAAAACCTATGTATTGATATCTCTCTGGAGTTGAATCAAGAGGGTGTAAAGCGGCATAAACACAGCAGGGAAAAGCAGCTCAACCCCATTATCAAAATAAATTACTTAAAAAAATCCTCATAAAACAAAGACAGTGAAAGAGAGAGAAATTCTTACAAAATCCGTTCGGAGGCTCTGATGCAACCTGGATTAACCATATCTAGACCCAGAGCTGGATGAGACATAAGGCTGGACACTCTTGGGGCTGAGAGGTTTGGTGAGGTTGGGTGAGCAAACGCAGACCGTTTAAAGTAGTACCGCGTGCTACCCACCCCATGGGTCCCAAATCTCCAGGTTCAAGGGCATCTTCCTACATCGAAAACGTGCATGGGAAACGCAGAAAATGGTACACCATGTGATCGGGAAAGGTTTCTAAAACGCACCTCATTTCTCCTCTCCTTGTGCTCGGGTTCGCCATTCCAGCCGCTTTACTAGCAATCTCCCTACTTGGAGAATCAGCACCTTGAAGCTCCTGTTTCTATTGTACAGGTTGCAACTTGTCCTGAGGATGAACGGGAAGAGGGGGAACCAACGAGAGACTAGCTCTAGGTGTTGGCACATGCACAGGTCACTCTATTTCCCCATCAGGAAGAAGAATGAAACACAGGCTCAGCCTGCCCCCGGGAACCAGAATAGGGCCTGAAGCAATCCTGCGCTTTTGCGGCCAGCTCCCAAAAAAGCGAGTTGACAAATGGAGCTCAGGGCCACTGCAATTCACAAACCTGCAGAGTTATAAATGATAACTCTCGTGCACAAATATATTGAGGGAAGGCAACGAAGAGGATTTGAAAGCAAGGCAGAATGGCAGGAAACAGATTTCAGGAGGTAGATTCGACTCGCCTTTAAAGCACATGAAAAGCGGCAAAACGTTGACAATGATGCCCTTGGCCAATAAGGGCGTATGCGTTTTTTCCTGAATATATTCAGGAAAAAACGCATACGCCCTTTTTGGCCAACCAAGCAAGCCGGAAGTGCAAATCAGCACTACAAAGAAGTCTCGCTTGCCATCGGTCAAAAGGGCCACGCTGCAAAAAGAGTAAACACCAGAAATGCAGGACAGGCCATGGAGACATGGGGGCCTTGCTAGGCTGAGGGGTGGGATGTCAATTGCCAACAGCCACTCTGGAGAAGTGTACGGTGTGTCCTGAAACATGTAATAAACACAGCTTACAGAGCATAGGGCACTTCCACTCATGGGCGTATAAATTGGGAAAACTAAAAATCAACAAGACACAGGCACCCCAAAGTTTCGGGCTGCTCTGTGTACAAGATCCTCCACTTAGCTACACCTTAAGTATCGCAGGAAAGAGAAAAATGGATAAAGAAGTTGTGGTACTTAGGCACAATGGAATATCACTCAGCCATGAAATCAATGTCATAAGGCTAGTAGCAGCATGATGAGTGGATTTAGGGACGAGGATTCTAAGTGAAATAAGTCACACAGAAAAAGACTCTTATCCTAAGATATCACTTATAGAGGGCATGTCAAAATCGCTACACTTGAACTGAATTACAAAACAGAACAGAGTCACACATTTAGAAGACACACTATGGCTGCTTAACGGGAAAGGTGAGGTGGGCTGATGCATAAAACAAGGGTTTGAAATTAGCTCACATACCGTTCCATAAGCCAAATATGTAACAGACAAGACCTCCTCCCTGCTCAGTGATCTGGACTCAACACCCCCTATTCACCGCAAAAGAATATATCTGACTAGCAAGAATCTTAAAACCTATGTATTGATATCTCTCTGGAGTTGAATCAAGAGGGTGTAAAGCGGCATAAACACAGCAGGGAAAAGCAGCTCAACCCCATTATCAAAATAAATTACTTAAAATGAACGCCATAAAACAAAGACAGTGAAAGAGAGAGAAATTCTTACAAAATCCGTTCGGAGGTTCTGATGTAACCTGGATTGACCGTATCTAGACCCACAGCTGGATGAGACATAAGGCTGGACACTCTTGGGGATGAGAGGTTTGGTGAGGTTGGGTGAGGAAACGCAGACCCTTTAAAGTAATACCGCGGGGTACCCACCCCATGGGTCCCAAATCTCCAGGTTCAAGGGCATCTTCCTACATTGAAAACGTGCATGGGAAACCCAGAAGATGGTACAGCGTGTGATCCGGAAAGGTTTCTAAAACGCACCTCATTTCTCCTCTCCTTGTGCTCGGGTTCGCCATTCCAGCCGCTTTACTAACAATCTCCCTACTTGGAGAATCAGCACCTTGAAGCTCCTGTTTCTTTTGTACAGGTTGCAATTTGTCCTGAGGATGAACGGGAAGAGGGGGAACCAACAAGAGACTAGCTCTAGGTGTTGGGACAGGCACAGGTCACTCTATTTCCCCATCAGGAAGAAGAATGAAGCACAGGCTCAGCCTGCCCCCCGGAACCAGAATAGGGCCTGAAGCAATCTTGCGCTTTTGCGGCCAGCTCCCAAAAAAGTGAGTTGACAAATGGAGCTCAGGGCCACTGCAATTCACAAACCTGCAGAGTTATAAATGATAACTCTCGTCCACAAATATATTGAGGGCAGGCAACGAAGAGGATTTGAAAGCAAGGCAGAATTGCCGGAAACAGATTTCAGGAGGTAGATTCGACTCGCTTTTAAAGCACATGAAAAGCGGCAAAACGTTGACAATGATGCCCTTGGCCAAAAAGGGCGTATGCGTTTTTTCCTGAATATATTCAGGAAAAAACGTATACGCCCTTTTTGGCCAACCAAGCAAGCCGGAAGTGCAAATCAGCACTACAAAGAAGTCTCGCTTGCCATCGGTCAAAAGGGCCACGCTGCAAAAAGAGTAAACACCAGAAATGCAGGACAGGCCATGGAGACATGGGAGCCTTGCTACGCTGAGGGGCGGGATGCCAATTCCCAACAGCCACTCTGGAGAAGTGTACGGTGTGTCCTGAAACATGTAATAAACACAGCTTACAGAGCATAGGGCACTTCCACTCATGGGCGTATAAATTGGGAAAACTAAAAATCAACAAGACACAGGCACCCCAAAGTTTCGGGCTGCTCTGTGTACAAGAACCTCCACTTAGCTACACCTTAAATATCCCAGGAATGAGAAAAATGGATCAAGAAGGTGTGGTACTTAGGCACAATGGAATATCACTCAGCCATGAAATCAATGTCATAAGGCTAGTAGCAGCATGATGAGTGGATTTAGGGACGAGGATTCTAAGTGAAATAAGTCACACAGAAAAAGACAGTTATCCTAAGATATCACTTATAGAGGGCATGTCAAAATCGCTACACTTGAACTGAATTACAAAACAGAACAGAGTCACACATTTAGAAGACACACTATGGCTGCTTAACGGGAAAGGTGAGGTGGGCTGATGCATAAAACAAGGGTTTGAAATTAGCTCACATACCGTTCCATAAGCCAAATATGTAACAGACAAGACCTCCTCCCTGCTCAGTGAACTGGATTCAACACCCCCTATTCACCGCACAAGAATATATCTGACTAGCAAGAATCTTAAAACCTATGTATTGATATCTCTCTGGAGTTGAATCAAGAGGGTGTAAAGCGGCATAAACACAGCAGGGAAAAGCAGCTCAACCCCATTATCAAAATAAATTACTTAAAAAAAACCTCATAAAACAAAGACACTGAAAGAGAGAGAAATTCTTACAAAATCTGTTTGGGGGCTCTGATGCAACCTGCATTGACCATATCTAGACCCACAGCTGGATGAGACATAAGGCTGGACACTCTTGGGGCTGAGAGGATTGGTGAGGTCGGGTGAGCAAACGCAGACCGTTTAAAGTAATACCGCGTGGTACCCACCCCATGGGTCCCAAATCTCCAGGTTCAAGGGCATCTTCCTACATCGAAAACATGCCTGGGAAACCCAGAAGATGGTACACCGTGTGATCGGGAAAGGTTTCTAAAACGCACCTCATTTCTCCTCTCCTTGTGCTCGGGTTCGCCATTCCAGCCGCTTTACTAACAATCTCCCTACTTGGAGAATCAGCAACTTGAAGTTCCTGTTTGTTTCGTACAGGTTGCAATTTGTCCTAAGGATGAACGGGAAGAGGGGGAACCAATGAGAGACTAGCTCTAGGTGTTGGGACAGGCACAGGTCAAGCTATTTCCCCATCAGGAAGAAGAATGAAGCACAGGCTCAGCCTGCCCCCCGGAACCAGAATAGGGCCTGAAGCAATCCTGCGCTTTTGCGGCCAGCTCCCAAAAGAGCGAGTTGACAAATGGAGCTCAGGGCCACTGCAATTCACAAACCTGCAGAGTTATCAATGATAACTCTTGTCCACAAATATACTGAGGGAAGGCAACGAAGAGGATTTGAAAGCAAGGCAGAATGGCAGGAAACAGATTTCAGGAGGTAGATTCGACTCGCCTTTAAAGCACATGAAAAGCGGCAAAACGTTGACAATGATGCCCTTGGCCAAAAAGGGCGTATGCGTTTTTTCCTGAATATATTCAGGAAAAAACGCATACGCCCTTTTTGGCCAACCAAGCAAGCTGAAAGTGCAAATCAGCACTACAAAGAAGTCTCGCTTGCCATCGGTCAAAAGGGCCAAGCTGCAAAAAGAGTAAACACCAGAAATGCAGGACAGGCCATGGAGACATGGGAGCCTTGCTAGGCTGTGGGGTGGGATGTCAATTGCCAACAGCCACTCTGGAGAAGTGTACGGTGTGTCCTGAAACATGTAATAAACACAGCTTACAGAGCATAGGGCACTTCCACTCATGGGCGTATAAATTGGGAAAACTAAAAATCAACAAGACACAGGCACCCCAAAGTTTAGGGCTGCTCTGTGTACAAGAACCTCCACTTAGCTACACCTTAAGTACCCCAGGAAAGAGAAAAATGGATAAAGAAGTTGTGGTACTTAGGCACAATGGAATATCACTCAGCCATGAAATCAATGTCATAAGGCTAGTAGCAGCATGATGAGTGGATTTAGGGACGAGGATTCTAAGTGAAATAAGTCACACAGAAAAAGACTCTTATCCTAAGATATCACTTATAGAGGGCATGTCAAAATCGCTACATTTGAACTGAATTACAAAACACAACAGAGTCACACATTTAGAAGACACACTATGGTTGCTTAACGGGAAAGGTGAGGTGGGCTGATGCATAAAACAAGGGTTTGAAATTAGTTCACATACCGTTCCGTAAGCCAAATATGTAACAGACAAGACCTCCTCCCTGCTCAGTGAACTGGACTCAACACCCCCTATTCACCGCACAAGAATATATCTGACTAGCAAGAATCTTAAAACCTATGTATTGATATCTCTCTGGATTTGAATCAAGAGGGTGTAAAGCGGCATAAACACAGCAGGGAAAAGCAGCTCAACCCCATTATCAAAATAAATTACTTAAAATGAACGCCATAAAACAAAGACAGTGAAAGAGAGAGAAATTCTTACAAAATCCGTTTGGAGGCTCGGATGCAACCTGGATTGACCATATCTAGACCCACAGCTGGATGAGACATAAGGCTGGACACTCTTGGGGCTGAGAGTTTTGGTGAGGTTGGGTGAGCAAACGCAGACCCTTTAAAGTAATACCGCGGGGTACCCACCCCATGGGTCCCAAATCTCCAGGTTCAAGGGCATCTTCCTACATTGAAAACGTGCATGGGAAACCCAGAAGATGGTACAGCGTGTGATTGGGAAAGGTTTCTAAAACGCACCTCATTTCTCCTCTCCTTGTGCTCGGGTTCGCCATTCCAGCCGCTTTACTAACAATCTCCCTACTTGGAGAATCAGCACCTTGAAGTTCCTGTTTGTTTCGTACAGGTTGCAATTTGTCCTGAGGATGAACGGGAAGAGGGGGAACCAACGAGAGACTAGCTCTAGGTGTTGGGACAGTCACAGGTCACTCTATTGCCCCAACAGGAAGAAGAATGAAGCACAGGCTCAGCCTGCCCCCCGGAACCAAAATAGGGCCTGAAGCAATCCTGCGCTTTTGCGGCCAGCTCCCAAAAAAGCGAGTTGACAAATGGAGCTCAGGGCCACTGCAATTAACAAACCTGCAGAGTTATCAATGATAACTCTCGTCCACAAATATATTGAGGGAAGGCAACGAAGAGGATTTGAAAGCAAGGCAGAATTTCAGGAAACAGATTTCAGGAGGTAGATTCGACTCGCTTTTAAAGCACATGAAAAGCGGCAAAACGTTGACAATGATGCCCTTGGCCAAAAAGGGCGTATGCGTTTTTTCCTGAATATATTCAGGAAAAAACGCATACGCCCTTTTTGGCCAACCAAGCAAGCCGGAAGTGCAAATCAGCACTACAAAGAAGTCTCGCTTGCCATCGGTCAAAAGGGCCACGCTGCAAAAAGAGTAAACACCAGAAATGCAGGACAGGCCATGGAGACATGGGAGCCTTGCTAGGCTGAGGGGTGGGATGTCAATTGCCAACAGCCACTCTGGAGAAGTGTACGGTGTGTCCTGAAACATGTAATAAACACAGCTTACAGAGCATAGGGCACTTCCACTCATGGGCGTATAAATTGGGAAAACTAAAAATCAACAAGACACAGGCACCCCAAAGTTTAGGGCTGCTCTGTGTACAAGAACCTCCACTTAGCTACACCTTAAGTGTCCCAGGAAAGAGAAAAATGGATAAAGAAGTTGTGGTACTTAGGCACAATGGAATATCACTCAGCCATGAAATCAATGTCATAAGGCTAGTAGCAGCATGATGAGTGGATTTAGGGACGAGGATTCTAAGTGAAATAAGTCACACAGAAAAAGACTCTTATCCTAAGATATCACTTATAGAGGGCATGTCGAAATCGCTACACTTGAACTGAATTACAAAACAGAACAGAGTCACACATTTAGAAGACACACTATGGCTGCTTAACGGGAAACGTGAGGTGGGCTGATGCATAAAACAAGGGTTTGAAATTAGCTCACATACCGTTCCATAAGCCAAATATGTAACAGACAAGACCTCCTCCCTGCTCAGTGAACTGGACTCAACACCCCCTATTCACCGCACAAGAATATATCTGACTAGCAAGAATCTTAAAACCTATGTATTGATATCTCTCTGGAGTTGAATCAAGAGGGTGTAAAGCGGCATAAGCACAGCAGGGAAAAGCAGCTCAACCCCATTATCAAAATAAATTACTTAAAATGAACGCCATAAAACAAAGACAGTGAAAGAGAGAGAAATTCTTACAAAATCCGTTTGCAGGCTCGGATGCAACCTGGATTGACCATATCTAGACCCACAGCTGGATGAGACATAAGGCTGGACACTCTTGGGGCTGAGAGGATTGGTGAGGTTGGGTGAGCAAACGCAGACCGTTTAAAGTAGTACCGCGTGCTACCCACCCCATGGGTCCCAAATCTCCAGGTTCAAGGGCATCTTCCTACATCGAGAACGTGCATGGGAAACGCAGAAAATGGTACACCATGTGATCGGGAAAGGTTTCTAAAACGCACCTCATTTCTCCTCTCCTTGTGCTCGGGTTCGCCATTCCAGCCGCTTTACTAACAATCTCCCTACTTGGAGAATCAGCACCTGGAACCTCCTGTTTGTTTCGTACAGATTGCAATTTGTCCTGAGGATGAACGGGAAGAGGGGGAACCAACGAGAGACTAGCTCTAGGTGTTGGGACATGCACAGGTCACTCTATTTCCCCATCAGGAAGAAGAATGAAGCACAGGCTCAGCCTGCCCCCCGGAACCAGAATAGGGCCTGAAGCAATCCTGCGCTTTTGCGGCCAGCTCCCAAAAAAGCGAGTTGACAAATGGAGCTCAGGGCCACTGCAATTCACAAACCTGCAGAGTTATAAATGATAACTCTCGTCCACAAATATATTGAGGGAAGGCAACGAAGAGGATTTGAAAGCAAGGCAGAATTGCAGGAAACAGATTTCAGGAGGTAGATTCGACTCGCCTTTAAAGCACATGAAAAGCGGCAAAACGTTGACAATGATGCCCTTGGCCAAAAAGGGCGTATGCGTTTTTTCCTGAATATATTCAGGAAAAAACGCATACGCCCTTTTTGGCCAACCAAGCAAGCCGGAAGTGCAAATCAGCACTACAAAGAAGTCTCGCTTGCCATCGGTCAAAAGGGCCACGCTGCAAAAAGAGTAAACACCAGAAATGCAGGACAGGCCATGGAGACATGGGAGCCTTGCTAGGCTGAGGGGTGGGATGTCAATTGCCAACAGCCACTCTGGAGAAGTGTACGGTGTGTCCTGAAACATGTAATAAACACAGCTTACAGAGCATAGGGCACTTCCACTCATGGGCGTATAAATTGGGAAAACTAAAAATCAACAAGACACAGGCACCCCAAAGTTTCGGGCTGCTCTGTGTACAAGATCCTCCACTTAGCTACACCTTAAGTATCCCAGGAAAGAGAAAAATGGATAAAGAAGTTGTGGTACTTAGGCACAATGGAATATCACTCAGCCATGAAATCAATGTCATAAGGCTAGTAGCAGCATGATGAGTGGATTTAGGGACGAGGATTCTAAGTGAAATAAGTCACACAGAAAAAGACAGTTATCCTAAGATATCACTTATAGAGGGCATGTCAAAATCGCTACACTTGAACTGAATTACAAAACAGAACAGAGTCACACATTTAGAAGACACACTATGGCTGCTTAACGGGAAAGGTGAGGTGGGCTGATGCATAAAACAAGGGTTTGAAATTAGCTCACATACCGTTCCATAAGCCAAATATGTAACAGACAAGACCTCCTCCCTGCTCAGTGAACTGGACTCAACACCCCCTATTCACCGCACAAGAATATATCTGACTAGCAAGAATCATAAAACCTATGTATTGATATCTCTCTGGAGTTGAATCAAGAGGGTGTAAAGGGGCATAAACACAGCAGGGAAAAGCAGCTCAACCCCATTATCAAAATAAATTACTTAAAATGAACGCCATAAAACAAAGACAGTGAAAGAGAGAGAAATTCTTACAAAATCCGTTCGGAGGCTCTGATGCAACCTGGATTGACCATATCTAGACCCACAGCTGGATGAGACATAAGGCTGGACACTCTTGGGGCTGAGAGGTTTGGTGAGGTTGGGTGAGGAAACGCAGACCCTTTAAAGTAATACCGCGGGGTACCCACCCCATGGGTCCCAAATCTCCAGGTTCAAGGGCATCTTCCTACATTGAAAACGTGCATGGGAAACCCAGAAGATGGTACAGCGTGTGATCGGGAAAGGTTTCTAAAACGCACCTCATTTCTCCTCTCCTTGTGCTCGGGTTCGCCATTCCAGCCGCTTTACTAACAATCTCCCTACTTGGAGAATCAGCACCAGGAACCTCCTGTTTCTTTCGTACAGGTTGCAATTTGTCCTGAGGATGAACGGGAAGAGGGGGAACCAACGAGAGACTAGCTCTAGGTGTTGGGACAGGCACAGGTCACTCTATTTCCCCATCAGGAAGAAGAATGAAGCACAGGCTCAGCCTGCCCCCCGGAACCAGAATAGGGCCTGAAGCAATCCTGCGCTTTTGCGGCCAGCTCCCAAAAAAGCGAGTTGACAAATGGAGCTCAGGGCCACTGCAATTCACAAACCTGCAGAGTTATCAATGATAACTCTCGTCCACAAATATATTGAGGGAAGGCAACGAAGAGGATTTGAAAGCAAGGCAGAATTGCAGGAAACAGATTTCAGGAGGTAGATTCGACTCGCCTTTAAAGCACATGAAAAGCAGCAAAACGTTGACAATGATGCCCTTGGCCAAAAAGGGCGTATGCGTTTTTTCCTGAATATATTCAGGAAAAAACGCATACGCCCTTTTTGGCCAACCAAGCAAGCCGGAAGTGCAAATCAGCACTACAAAGAAGTCTCGCTTGCCATCGGTCAAAAGGGCCATGCTGCCAAAAGTGTAAAAACCAGAAATTCAGGACAGGCCATGGAGACATGGGAGCCTTGCTACGCTGATGGGCAGGATGCCAATTGCCAACAGCCACTCTGGAGAAGTGTACGGTGTGTCCTGAAACATGTAATAAACACAGCTTACAGAGCATAGGGCACTTCCACTCATGGGCGTATAAATTGGGAAAACTAAAAATCAACAAGACACAGGCACCCCAAAGTTTCGGGCTGCTCTGTGTACAAGAACCTGCACTTAGCTACACCTTAAACATGCCAGGAAAGAGAAAAATGGATAAAGAAGTTGTGGTACTTAGGCACAATGGAATATCACTCAGCCATGAAATCAATGTCATAAGGCTAGTAGCAGCATGATGAGTGGATTTAGGGACGAGGATTCTAAGTGAAATAAGTCACACAGAAAAAGACAGTTATCCTAAGATATAACTTATAGAGGGCATGTCAAAATCGCTACACTTGAACTGAATTACAAAACAGAACAGAGTCACATATTTAGAAGACACATTATGGCTGCTTAACGGGAAAGGTGAGGTGGGCTGATGCATAAAACAAGGGTTTGAAATTAGCTCACATACCGTTCCATAAGCCAAATATGTAACAGACAAGACCTCCTCCCTGCTCAGTGAACTGGACTCAACACCCCCTATTCACCGCACAAGAATATATCTGACTAGCAAGAATCTTAAAACCTATGTATTGATATCTCTCTGGAGTTGAATCAAGAGGGTGTAAAGCGGCATAAACACAGCAGGGAAAAGCAGCTCAACCCCATTATCAAAATAAATTACTTAAAATGAACGCCATAAAACAAAGACAGTGAAAGAGAAATTCTTACAAAATCCATTCGGAGGCTCTGATGCAACCTGGATTGACCATATCTAGATCCACAGCTGGATGAGACATAAGGCTGGACACTCTTGGGGCTGAGAGGTTTGGTGAGGTTGGGTGAGGAAACGCAGACCCTTTAAAGTAATACCGCGGGGTACCCACCCCATGGGTCCCAAATCTCCAGGTTCAAGGGCATCTTCCTACATTGAAAACGTGCATGGGAAACCCAGAAGATGGTACAGCGTGTGATCGGGAAAGGTTTCTAAAACGCACCTCATTTCTCCTCTCCTTGTGCTCGGGTTCGCCATTCCAGCCGCTTTACTAACAATCTCCCTACGTGGAGAATCAGCACCAGGAACCTCCTGTTTCTTTCGTACAGGTTGCAATTTGTCCTGAGGATGAACGGGAAGAGGGGGAACCAACGAGAGACTAGCTCTAGGTGTTGGGACAGGCACAGGTCACTCTATTTCCCCATTAGGAAGAAGAATGAAGCACAGGCTCAGCCTGCCCCCCGGAACCAGAATAGGGCCTGAAGCAATCCTGCGCTTTTGCGGCCAGCTCCCAAAAAAGCGAGTTGACAAA
The DNA here is from genome assembly GCF_028564815.1 of Eubalaena glacialis. Classification (NCBI taxonomy): domain Eukaryota; kingdom Metazoa; phylum Chordata; class Mammalia; order Artiodactyla; family Balaenidae; genus Eubalaena; species Eubalaena glacialis. The sequence goes on from NC_083716.1 coordinate 145,915,368, forward strand.
TGGAGCTCAGGGCCACTGGAATTCACAAATCTGCAGAGTTATCAATGATAACTCTCGTCCACAAATATATTGAGGGAAGGCAACGAAGAGGATTTGAAAGCAAGGCAGAATTGCAGAAAACAGATTTCAGGAGGTAGATTCGACTCGCCTTTAAAGCACATGAAAAGCGGCAAAACGTTGACAATGATGCCCTTGGCCAAAAAGGGCGTATGCGTTTTTTCCTGAATATATTCAGGAAAAAACGCATACGCCCTTTTTGGCCAACCAAGCAAGCCGGAAGTGCAAATCAGCACCACAAAGAAGTCTCGCTTGCCATCGGTCAAAAGGGCCAGGCTGCCAAAAGTGTAAAAACCAGAAATTCAGGACAGGCCATGGAGACATGGGAGCCTTGCTACGCTGATGGGCAGGATGCCAATTGCCAACAGCCACTCTGGAGAAGTGTACGGTGTGTCCTGACACATGTAATAAACACAGCTTACAGAGCATAGGGCACTTCCACTCATGGGCATATAAATTGGGAAAACTAAAAATCAACAAGACACAGGCACCCCAAAGTTTAGGGCTGCTCTGTGTACAAGAACCTCCACTTAGGTACACCTTAAACATGCCAGGAAAGAGAAAAATGGATAAAGAAGTTGTGGTACTTAGGCACAATGGAATATCACTCAGCCATGAAATCAATGTCATAAGGCTAGTAGCAGCATGATGAGTGGATTTAGGGACGAGGATTCTAAGTGAAATAAGTCACACAGAAAAAGACACTTATCCTAAGATATCACTTATAGAGGGCATGTCAAAATCGCTACACTTGAAGTGAATTACAAAACCGAACAGAGTCACATATTTAGAAGACACACTATGGCTGCTTAACGGGAAAGGTGAGGTGGGGTGATGCATAAAACAAGGGTTTGAAATTAGCTCACATACCGTTCCATAAGCCAAATATGTAACAGACAAGACCTCCTCCCTGCTCAGTGAACTGGACTCAACACCCCCTATTCACCGCACAAGAATATATCTGACTAGCAGGAATCTTAAAACCTATGTATTGATATCTCTCTGGAGTTGAATCAAGAGGGTGTAAAGCGGCATAAACACAGCAGGGAAAAGCAGCTCAACCCCATTATCAAAATAAATTACTTAAAATGAACGCCATAAAACAAAGACAGTGAAAGAGAAATTCTTACAAAATCCATTCGGAGGCTCTGATGCAACCTGGATTGACCATATCTAGACCCACAGCTGGATGAGACATAAGGCTGGACACTCTTGGGGCTGAGAGGTTTGGTGAGGTTGGGTGAGCAAACGCAGACCGTTTAAAGTAATACCGCGGGGTACCCACCCCATGGGTCCCAAATCTCCAGGTTCAAGGGCATCTTCCTACATTGAAAACGTGCATGGGAAACCCAGAAGATGGTACAGCGTGTGATCGGGAAAGGTTTCTAAAACGCACCTCATTTCTCCTCTCCTTGTGCTCGGGTTCGCCATTCCAGCCGCTTTACTACCAATCTCCCTACTTGGAGAATCAGCACCTTGAAGCTCCTGTTTCTTTCGTACAGGTTGCAATTTGTCCTGAGGATGAACGGGAAGAGGGGGAACCAACGAGAGACTAGCTCTAGGTGTTGGGACAGGCACAGGTCACTCTATTTCCCCATCAGGAAGAAGAATGAAGCACAGGCTCAGCCTGCCCTCCGGAACCAGAATAGGGCCTGAAGCAATCCTGCGCTTTTGCGGCCAGCTCCCAAAAAAGCGAGTTGACAAATGGAGCTCAGGGCCACTGCAATTCACAAACCTGCAGAGTTATCAATGATAACTCTCGTCCACAAATATATTGAGGGAAGGCAACGAAGAGGATTTGAAAGCAAGGCAGAATTGCAGGAAACAGATTTCAGGAGGTAGATTCGACTCGCCTTTAAAGCACATGAAAAGCAGCAAAACGTTGACAATGATGCCCTTGGCCAAAAAGGGCGTATGCGTTTTTTCCTGAATATATTCAGGAAAAAACGCATACGCCCTTTTTGGCCAACCAAGCAAGCCGGAAGTGCAAATCAGCACTACAAAGAAGTCTCGCTTGCCATCGGTCAAAAGGGCCATGCTGCCAAAAGTTTAAAAACCAGAAATTCAGGACAGGCCATGGAGACATGGGAGCCTTGCTACGCTGATGGGCAGGATGCCAATTGCCAACAGCCACTCTGGAGAAGTGTACGGTGTGTCCTGAAACATGTAATAAACACAGCTTACAGAGCATAGGGCACTTCCACTCATGGGCGTATAAATTGGGAAAACTAAAAATCAACAAGACACAGGCACCCCAAAGTTTCGGGCTGCTCTGTGTACAAGAACCTCCACTTAGGTACACCTTAAACATGCCAGGAAAGAGAAAAATGGATAAAGAAGTTGTGGTACTTAGGCACAATGGAATATCACTCAGCCATGAAATCAATGTCATAAGGCTAGTAGCAGCATGATGAGTGGATTTAGGGACGAGGATTCTAAGTGAAATAAGTCACACAGAAAAAGACAGTTATCCTAAGATATAACTTATAGAGGGCATGTCAAAATCGCTACACTTGAAGTGAATTACAAAACAGAACAGAGTCACATATTTAGAAGACACACTATGGCTGCTTAACGGGAAAGGTGAGGTGGGGTGATGCATAAAACAAGGGTTTGAAGTTAGCTCACATACCGTTCCATAAGCCAAATATGTAACAGACAAGACCTCCTCCCTGCTCAGTGAACTGGACTCAACACCCCCTATTCACCGCACAAGAATATATCTGACTAGCAAGAATCTTAAAACCTATGTATTGATATCTCTCTGGAGTTGAATCAAGAGGGTGTAATGCGGCATAAACACAGCAGGGAAAAGCAGCTCAACCCCATTATCAAAATAAATTACTTAAAATGAACGCCATAAAACAAAGACAGTGAAAGAGAGAGAAATTCTTACAAAATCCGTTCGGAGGCTCTGATGCAACCTGGATTGACCATATCTAGATCCACAGCTGGATGAGACAAAAGGCTGGACAATCTTGGGCCTGAGAGGATTGGTGAGGTTGGGTGAGCAAACGCAGACCGTTTAAAGTAATACCGCGGGGTACCCACCCCATGGGTCCCAAATCTCCAGGTTCAAGGGCATCTTCCTACATTGAAAACGTGCATGGGAAACCCAGAAGATGGTACACCGTGTGATCGGGAAAGGTTTCTAAAACGCACCTCATTTCTCCTCTCCTTGTGCTCGGGTTCGCCATTCCAGCCGCTTTACTAACAATCTCCCTACTTGGAGAATCAGCACCTTGAAGCTCCTGTTTCTTTCGTACAGGTTGCAATTTGTCCTGAGGATGAACGGGAAGAGGGGGAACCAACGAGAGACTAGCTCTAGGTGTTGGGACAGGCACAGGTCACTCTATTTCCCCATCAGGAAGAAGAATGAAGCACAGGCTCAGCCTGCCCCCCGGAACCAGAATAGGGCCTGAAGCAATCCTGCGCTTTTGCGGCCAGCTCCCAAAAAAGCGAGTTGACAAATGGAGCTCAGGGCCACTGCAATTCACAAACCTGCAGAGTTATAAATGATAACTCTCGTCCACAAATATATTGAGGGAAGGCAACGAAGAGGATTTGAAAGCAAGGCAGAATTGCAGGAAACAGATTTCAGGAGGTAGATTCGACTCGCCTTTAAAGCACATGAAAAGCGGCAAAACGTTGACAATGATGCCCTTGGCCAAAAAGGGCGTATGCGTTTTTTCCTGAATATATTCAGGAAAAAACGCATACGCCCTTTTTGGCCAACCAAGCAAGCCGGAAGTGCAAATCAGCACTACAAAGAAGTCTCGCTTGCCATCGGTCAAAAGGGCCAGGCTGCCAAAAGTGTAAAAACCAGAAATTCAGGACAGGCCATGGAGACATGGGAGCCTTGCTACGCTGATGGGCAGGATGCCAATTGCCAACAGCCACTCTGGAGAAGTGTACGGTGTGTCCTGACACATGTAATAAACACAGCTTACAGAGCATAGGGCACTTCCACTCATGGGCGTATAAATTGGGAAAACTAAAAATCAACAAGACACAGGCACCCCAAACTTTCGGGCTGCTCTGTGTACAAGAACCTCCACTTAGCTACACCTTAAGTATCCCAGGAAAGAGAAAAATGGATAAAGAAGTTATGGTACTTAGGCACAATGGAATATCACTCAGCCATGAAATCAATGTCATAAGGCTAGTAGCAGCATGATGAGTGGATTTAGGGACGAGGATTCTAAGTGAAATAAGTCACACAGAAAAAGACTCTTATCCTAAGATATCACCTATAGAGGGCATGTCGAAATCGCTACACTTGAACTGAATTACAAAACAGAACAGAGTCACACATTTAGAAGACACACTATGGCTGCTTAACGGGAAAGGTGAGGTGGGCTGATGCATAAAACAAGGGTTTGAAATTAGCTCACATACCGTTCCATAAGCCAAATATGTAACAGACAAGACCTCCTCCCTGCTCAGTGAACTGGACTCAACACCCCCTATTCACCGCACAAGAATATATTTGACTAGCAAGAATCTTAAAACCTATGTATTGATATCTCTCTGGAGTTGAATCAAGAGGGTGTAAAGCGGCATAAACACAGCAGGGAAAAGCAGCTCAACCCCATTATCAAAATAAATTACTTAAAATGAACGCCATAAAACAAAGACAGTGAAAGAGAGAGAAATTCTTACAAAATCCGTTCGGAGGCTCTGATGCAACCTGGATTGACCATATCTAGACCCACAGCTGGATGAGACAAAAGGCTGGACAATCTTGGGGCTGAGAGGATTGGTGAGGTTGGGTGAGCAAACGCAGACCGTTTAAAGTAATACCGCGTGGTACCCACCCCATGGGTCCCAAATCTCCACGTTCAAGGGCATCTTCCTACATCGAAAACATGCCTGGGAAACCCAGAAGATGGTACAGCGTGTGATCGGGAAAGGTTTCTAAAACGCACCTCATTTCTCCTCTCCTTGTGCTCGGGTTCGCCATTCCAGCCGCTTTACTAACAATCTCCCTACTTGGAGAATCAGCACCAGGAACCTCCTGTTTGTTTCGTACAGGTTGCAATTTGTCCTGAGGATGAACGGGAAGACGGGGAACCAATGAGAGACTAGCTCTAGGTGTTGGGACAGGCACAGGTCACTCTATTTCCCCATCAGGAAGAAGAATGAAGCACAGGCTCAGCCTGCCCCCCGGAACCAGAATAGGGCCTGAAGCAATCCTGCGCTTTTGCGGCCAGCTCCCAAAAAAGCGAGTTGACAAATGGAGCTCAGGGCCACTGCAATTCACAAACCTGCAGAGTTATCAATGACAACTCTCGTCCACAAATATATTGAGGGAAGGCAACGAAGAGGATTTGAAAGCAAGGCAGAATTGCAGGAAACAGATTTCAGGAGGTAGATTCGACTCGCCTTTAAAGCACATGAAAAGCAGCAAAACGTTGACAATGATGCCCTTGGCCAAAAAGGGCGTATGCGTTTTTTCCTGAATATATTCAGGAAAAAACGCATACGCCCTTTTTGGCCAACCAAGCAAGCCGGAAGTGCAAATCAGCACTACAAAGAAGTCTCGCTTGCCATCGGTCAAAAGGGCCATGCTGCCAAAAGTGTAAAAACCAGAAATTCAGGACAGGCCATGGAGACATGGGAGCCTTGCTACGCTGATGGGCAGGATGCCAATTGCCAACAGCCACTCTGGAGAAGTGTACGGTGTGTCCTGAAACATGTAATAAACACAGCTTACAGAGCATAGGGCACTTCCACTCATGGGCGTATAAATTGGGAAAAGTAAAAATCAACAAGACACAGGCACCCCAAAGTTTAGGGCTGCTCTGTGCACAAGAACCTCCACTTAGCTACACCTTAAGTATCCCAGGAAAGAGAAAAATGGATAAAGAAGTTGTGGTACTTAGGCACAATGGAATATCACTCAGCCATGAAATCAATGTCATAAGGCTAGTAGCAGCATGATGAGTGGATTTAGGGACGAGGATTCTAAGTGAAATAAGTCACACAGAAAAAGACTCTTATCCTAAGATATCACTTATAGAGGGCATGTCGAAATCGCAACACTTGAACTGAATTACAAAACAGAACAGAGTCACACATTTAGAAGACACACTATGGCTGCTTAACGGGAAAGGTGAGGTGGGGTGATGCATAAAACAAGGGTTTGAAATTAGCTCACATACCGTTCCATAAGCCAAATATTTAACAGACAAGACCTCCTCCCTGCTCAGTGAACTGGACTCAACACCCCCTATTCACCGCACAAGAATATATCTGACTAGCAAGAATCTTAAAACCTATGTATTGATATCTCTCTGGAGTTGAATCAAGAGGGTGTAAAGCGGCATAAGCACAGCAGGGAAAAGCAGCTCAACCCCATTATCAAAACAAATTACTTTAAAAAAACCTCATAAAACAAAGACAGTGAAAGAGAGAGAAATTCTTACAAAATCTGTTTGGGGGCTCTGATGCAACCTGCATTGACCATATCTAGACCCACAGCTGGATGAGACATAAGGCTGGACACTCTTGGGGCTGAGAGGATTGGTGAGGTTGGGTGAGCAAACGCAGACCGTTTAAAGTAATACCGCGTGGTACCCACCCCATGGGTCCCAAATCTCCAGGTTCAAGGGCATCTTCCTACATCGAAAACATGCCTGGGAAACCCAGAAGATGGTACACCGTGTGATCGGGAAAGGTTTCTAAAACGCACCTCATTTCTCCTCTCCTTGTGCTCGGGTTCGCCATTCCAGCCGCTTTACTAACAATCTCCCTACTTGGAGAATCAGCACCTGGAACCTCCTGTTTGTTTCGTACAGGATGCAATTTGTCCTGAGAATGAACGGGAAGACGGGAAACCAATGAGAGACTAGCTCTAGGTGTTGGGACAGGCACAGGTCACTCTATTTCCCCATCAGGAAGAAGAATGAAGCACAGGCTCAGCCTGCCCCCCGGAGCCAGAATAGGGCCTGAAGCAATCCTGCGCTTTTGCGGCCAGCTCCCAAAAAAGCGAGTTGACAAATGGAGCTCAGGGCCACTGCAATTCACAAACCTGCAGAGTTATAAATGATAACTCTCGTCCACAAATATATTGAGGGAAGGCAACGAAGAGGATTTGAAAGCAAGGCAGAATTGCAGGAAACAGATTTCAGGAGGTAGATTCGACTCGCCTTTAAAGCACAAGAAAAGCAGCAAAACGTTGACAATGATGCCCTTGGCCAAAAAGGGCGTATGCGTTTTTTCCTGAATATATTCAGGAAAAAACGCATACGCCCTTTTTGGCCAACCAAGCAAGCCGGAAGTGCAAATCAGCACTACAAAGAAGTCTCGCTTGCCATCAGTCAAAAGGGCCATGCTGCCAAAAGTGTAAAAACCAGAAATTCAGGACAGGCCATGGAGACATGGGAGCCTTGCTACGCTGATGGGCAGGATGCCAATTGCCAACAGCCACTCTGGAGAAGTGTACGGTGTGTCCTGAAACATGTAATAAACACAGCTTACAGAGCATAGGGCACTTCCACTCATGGGCGTATAAATTGTGAAAACTAAAAATCAACAAGACACAGGCACCCCAAAGTTTCGGGCTGCTCTGTGTACAAGAACCTCCACTTAGGTACACCTTAAACATGCCAGGAAAGAGAAAAATGGATAAAGAAGTTGTGGTACTTAGGCACAATGGAATATCACTCAGCCATGAAATCAATGTCATAAGGCTAGTAGCAGCATGATGAGTGGATTTAGGGACGAGGATTCTAAGTGAAATAAGTCACACAGAAAAAGACACTTATCCTAAGATATCACTTATAGAGGGCATGTCAAAATCGCTACACTTGAAGTGAATTACAAAACAGAACAGAGTCACATATTTAGAAGACACACTATGGCTGCTTAACGGGAAAGGTGAGGTGGGGTGATGCATAAAACAAGGGTTTGAAATTAGCTCACATACCGTTCCATAAGCCAAATATGTAACAGACAAGACCTCCTCCCTGCTCAGTGAACTGGACTCAACACCCCCTATTCACCGCACAAGAATATATCTGACTAGCAAGAATCTTAAAACCTATGTATTGATATCTCTCTGGAGTTGAATCAAGAGGGTGTAAAGCGGCATAAACACAGCAGGGAAAAGCAGCTCAACCCCATTATCAAAATAAATTACTTAAAATGAACGCCATAAAACAAAGACAGTGAAAGAGAGAGAAATTCTTACAAAATCCGTTCGGAGGCTCTGATGCAACCTGGATTGACCATATCTAGACCCACAGCTGGATGAGACATAAGGCTGGACACCCTTGGGGCTGAGAGGTTTGGTGAGGTGGGGTGAGGAAACGCAGACCCTTTAAAGTAATACCGCGGGGTACCCACCCCATGGGTCCCAAATCTCCAGGTTCAAGGGCATCTTGCTACATTGAAAACGTGCATGGGAAACCCAGAAGATGGTACAGCGTGTGATCGGGAAAGGTTTCTAAAACGCACCTCATTTCTCCTCTCCTTGTGCTCGGGTTCGCCATTCCAGCCGCTTTAATAACAATCTCCCTACTTGGAGAATCAGCACCTTGAAGCTCCTGTTTCTTTCGTACAGGTTGCAATTTGTCCTGAGGATGAACGGGAAGAGGGGAAACCAACGAGAGACTAGCTCTAGGTGTTGGGACAGGCACAGGTCACTCTATTTCCCCATCAGGAAGAAGAATGAAGCACAGGCTCAGCCTGCCCCCCGGAACCAGAATAGGGCCTGAAGCAATCCTGCGCTTTTGCGGCCAGCTCCCAAAAAAGCGAGTTGACAAATGGAGCTCAGGGCCACTGCAATTCACAAACCTGCAGAGTTATAAATGATAACTCTCATCCACAAATATATTGAGGGAAGGCAATGAAGAGGATTCGAAAGCAAGGCAAAATTGCAGGAAACAGATTTCAGGAGGTAGATTCGACTCGCCTTTAAAGCACATGAAAAGCGGCAAAACGTTGACAATGATGTCCTTGGCCAAAAAGGGCGTATGCGTTTTTTCCTGAATATATTCAGGAAAAAACGCATACGCCCTTTTTGGCCAACCAAGCAGGCCGGAATTGCAAATCAGCACTACAAAGAAGTCTCGCTTGCCATCGGTCAAAAGAGCCATGCTGCCAAGAGTATAAAAACCAGAAATTCAGGACAGGCCATGGAGACAAATGGAGGCTTGCTACGCTGATGGGCAGGATGCCAATTGCCAACAGCCACTCTGGAGAAGTGTACGGTGTGTCCTGAAACATGTAATAAACACAGCTTACAGAGCATAGGGAACTTCCACTCATGGGCGTATAAATTGGGAAAACTAAAAATCAACAAGACACAGGCACCCCAAAGTTTCGGGCTGCTCTGTGTACAAGAACCTCCACTTAGGTACACCTTAAACATCCCAGGAAAGAGAAAAATGGATAAAGAAGTTGTGGTACTTAGGCACAATGGAATATCACTCAGCCATGAAATCAATGTCATAAGGCTAGTAGCAGCATGATGAGTGGATTTAGGGACGAGGATTCTAAGTGAAATAAGTCACACAGAAAAAGACAGTTATCCTAAGATATCACTTATAGAGGGCATGTCAAAATCGCTACACTTGAACTGAATTACAAAACAGAACAGAGTCACACATTTAGAAGACACACTATGGCTGCTTAACGGGAAAGGTGAGGTGGGCTGATGCATAAAACAAGGGTTTGAAATTAGCTCACATACCGTTCCATAAGCCAAATATGTAATAGACAAGACCTCCTCCCTGCTCAGTGAACTGGACTCAACACCCCCTATTCACCGCACAAGAATATATCTGACTAGCAAGAATCTTAAAACCTATGTATTGATATCTCTCTGGAGTTGAATCAAGAGGGTGTAAAGCGGCATAAACACAGCAGGGAAAAGCAGCTCAACCCCATTATCAAAATAAATTACTTAAAATGAACGCCATAAAACAAAGACAGTGAAAGAGAGAGAAATTCTTACAAAATCCGTTCGGAGGCTCTGATGCAACCTGGATTGACCATATCTAGACCCACAGCTGGATGAGACATAAGGCTGGACACTCTTGGGGCTGAGAGGTTTGGTGAGGTTGGGTGAGGAAACGCAGACCCTTTAAAGTAATACCGCGGGGTACCCACCCCATGGGTCCCAAATCTCCAGGTTCAAGGGCATCTTCCTACATTGAAAACGTGCATGGGAAACCCAGAAGATGGTACAGCGTGTGATCGGGAAAGGTTTCTAAAACGCACCTCATTTCTCCTCTCCTTGTGCTCGGGTTCGCCATTCCAGCCGCTTTACTAACAATCTCCCTACTTGGAGAATCAGCACCTTGAAGCTCCTGTTTGTTTCATACAGGTTGCAATTTGTCCTGAGGATGAACGGGAAGAGGTGGAACCAATGAGAGACTAGCTCTAGGTGTTGGGACAGGCACAGGTCACTCTATTTCCCCATCAGGAAGAAGAATGAAGCACAGGCTCAGCCTGCCCCCCGGAACCAGAATAGGGCCTGAAGCAATCCTGCGCTTTTGCGGCCAGCTCCCAAAAAAGCGAGTTGACAAATGGAGCTCAGGGCCACTGCAATTCACAAACCTGCAGAGTTATAAATGATAACTCTCGTCCACAAATATATTGAGGGAAGGCAACGAAGAGGATTTGAAAGCAAGGCAGAATGGCAGGAAACAGATTTCAGGAGGTAGATTCGACTCGCCTTTAAAGCACATGAAAAACGGCAAAACGTTGACAATGATGCCCTTGGCTAACAAGGGCGTATGCGTTTTTTCCTGAATATATTCAGGAAAAAACGCATACGCCCTTGTTGGCCAACCAAGCAAGCCGGAAGTGCAAATCAGCACTACAAAGAAGTCTCGCTTGCCATCGGTCAAAAGGGCCACGCTGCAAACAGAGTAAACACCAGAAATGCAGGACAGGCCATGGAGACATGGGAGCCTTGCTAGGCTGAGGGGTGGGATGTCAATTGCCAACAGCCACTCTGGAGAAGTGTACGGTGTGTCCTGAAACATGTAATAAACACAGCTTACAGAGCATAGGGCACTTCCACTCATGGGCGTATAAATTGGGAAAACTAAAAATCAACAAGACACAGGCACCCCAAAGTTTAGGGCTGCTCTGTGTACAAGAACCTCCACTTAGCTACACCTTAAGTATCCCAGGAAAGAGAAATATGGATAAAGAAGTTGTGGTACTTAGGCACAATAGAATATCACTCAGCCATGAAATCAATGTCATAAGGCTAGTAGCAGCTTGATGAGTGGATTTAGGGACGAGGATTCTAAGTGAAATAAGTCACACAGAAAAAGACTCTTATCCTAAGATATCACTTATAGAGGGCATGTCAAAATCGCTACACTTGAACTGAATTACAAAACAGAACAGAGTCACACATTTAGAAGACACACTATGGCTGCTTAACGGGAAAGGTGAGGTGGGCTGATGCATAAAACAAGGGTTTGAAATTAGCTCACATACCGTTCCATAAGCCAAATATGTAACAGACAAGACCTCCTCCCTGCTCAGTGAACTGGACTCAACACCCCCTATTCACCGCACAAGAATATATCTGACTAGCAAGAATCTTAAAACCTATGTATTGATATCTCTCTGGAGTTGAATCAAGAGGGTGTAAAGCGGCATAAACACAGCAGGGAAAAGCAGCTCAACCCCATTATCAAAATAAATTACTTAAAATGAACGCCATAAAACAAAGACAGTGAAAGAGAGAGAAATTCTTACAAAATCCGTTCGGAGGCTCTGATGCAACCTGGATTGACCATATCTAGATCCACAGCTGGATGAGACATAAGGCTGGACACTCTTGGGGCTGAGAGTTTTGGTGAGGTTGGGTGAGGAAACGCAGACCGTTTAAACTAATACCGCAAGGTACCCACCCCGTGGGTCCCAAATCTCCAGGTTCAAGGGCATCTTCCTACATCGAAAACGTGCATGGGAAACCCAGAAGCTGGTACAGCGTGTGATCGGGAAAGGTTTCTAAAATGCACCTCATTTCTCCTCTCCTTGTGCTCGGGTTCGCCATTCCAGCCGCTTTACTAACAATCTTCCTACTTGGAGAATCAGCACCTTGAACCTCCTGTTTCTTTTGTACAGGTTGCAATTTGTCCTGAGGATGGACGGAAAGACGGGGAACCAATGAGAGACTAGCTCTAGGTGTTGGGACAGGCACAGGTCACTCTATTTCCCCATCAGGAAGAAGAATGAAGCACAGGCTCAGCCTGCCCCCCGGAACCAGAATGGGGCCTGAAGCAATCCTGCGCTTTTGCGGCCAGCTCCCAAAAAAGCGAGTTGACAAATGGAGCTCAGGGCCACTGCAATTCACAAACCTGCAGAGTTATAAATGATAACTCTCGTCCACAAATATATTGAGGGAAGGCAACGAAGAGGATTTGAAAGCAAGGCAGAATTGCAGGAAACAGATTTCAGGAGGTAGATTCGACTCGCCTTTAAAGCACATGAAAAGCGGCAAAACGTTGACAATGATGCCCTTGGCCAATAAGGGCGTATGCGTTTTTTCCTGAATATATTTAGGAAAAAACGCATACGCCCTTTTTGGCCAACCAAGCAAGCCGGAAGTGCAAATCAGCACTACAAAGAAGTCTCCCTTGCCATCGGTCAAAAGGGCCATGCTGCAAAAAGAGTAAACACCAGAAATGCAGGACAGGCCATGGAGACATGGGAGCCTTGTTAGGCTGAGGGGTGGGATGTCAATTGCCAACAGCCACTCTGGAGAAGTGTACGGTGTGTCCTGAAACATGTAATAAACACAGCTTACAGAGCATAGGGCACTTCCACTCATGGGCGTATAAATTGGGAAAACTAAAAATCAACAAGACACAGGCACCCCAAAGTTTAGGGCTGCTCTGTGTACAAGAACCTCCACTTAGCTACACCTTAAGTATCCCAGGAAAGAGAAAAATGGATAAAGAAGTTGTGGTACTTAGGCACAATGGAATATCACTCAGCCATGAAATCAATGTCATAAGGCTAGTAGCAGCATGATGAGTGGATTTAGGGACGAGGATTCTAAGTGAAATAAGTCACACAGAAAAAGACTCTTATCCTAAGATATCACTTATAGAGGGCATGTCAAAATCGCTACACTTGAACTGAATTACAAAACAGAACAGAGTCACACATTTAGAAGACACACTATGGCTGCTTAACGGGAAAGGTGAGGTGGGCTGATGCATAAAACAAGGGTTTGAAATTAGCTCACATACCGTTCCATAAGCCAAATATGTAACAGACAAGACCTCCTCCCTGCTCAGTGAACTGGACTCAACACCCCCTATTCACCGCACAAGAATATATCTGACTAGCAAGAATCTTAAAACCTATGTATTGATATCTCTCTGGAGTTGAATCAAGAGGGTGTAAAGCGGCATAAACACAGCAGGGAAAAGCAGCTCAACCCCATTATCAAAATAAATTACTTAAAATGAACGCCATAAAACAAAGACAGTGAAAGAGAGAGAAATTCTTACAAAATCCGTTCGGAGGCTCTGATGCAACCTGGATTGACCATATCTAGATCCACAGCTGGATGAGACAAAAGGCTGGACAATCTTGGGGCTGAGAGGATTGGTGAGGTTGGGTGAGCAAACGCAGACCGTTTAAAGTAATACCGCGTGGTACCCACCCCATGGGTCCCAAATCTCCAGGTTCAAGGGCATCTTCCTACATTGAAAACGTGCATGAGAAACCCAGAAGATGGTACAGCGTGTGATCGGGAAAGGTTTCTAAAACGCACCTCATTTCTCCTCTCCTTGTGCTCGGGTTCGCCATTCCAGCCGCTTTACTAACAATCTCCCTACTTGGAGAATCAGCACCTTGAAGCTCCTGTTTCTTTCGTACAGGTTGCAATTTGTCCTGAGGATGAAAGGGAAGAGGGGGAACCAACGAGAGACTAGCTCTAGGTGTTGGGACATGCACAGGTCACTCTATTTCCCCATCAGGAAGAAGAATGAAGCACAGGCTCAGCCTGCCCCCCGGAACCAGAATAGGGCCTGAAGCAATCCTGCGCTTTTGCGGCCAGCTCCCAAAAAAGCGAGTTGACAAATGGAGCTCAGGGCCACTGCAATTCACAAACCTGCAGAGTTATAAATGATAACTCTCGTCCACAAATATATTGAGGGAAGGCAACGAAGAGGATTTGAAAGCAAGGCAGAATTGCAGGAAACAGATTTCAGGAGGTAGATTCGACTCGCCTTTAAAGCACATGAAAAGCGGCAAAACGTTGACAATGATGCCCTTGGCCAATAAGGGCGTATGCGTTTTTTCCTGAATATATTCAGGAAAAAACGCATACGCCCTTTTTGGCCAACCAAGCAAGCCGGAAGTGCAAATCAGCACTACAAAGAAGTCTCGCTTGCCATCGGTCAAAAGGGCCACGCTGCAAAAAGAGTAAACACCGGAAATGCAGGACAGGCCATGGAGACATGGGAGCCTTGCTAGGCTGAGGGGTGGGATGTCAAATGCCAACAGCCACTCTGGAGAAGTGTACGGTGTGTCCTGAAACATGTAATAAACACAGCTTACAGAGCATAGGGCACTTCCACTCATGGGCGTATAAATTGGGAAAACTAAAAATCAACAAGACACAGGCACCCCAACGTTTAGGGCTGCTCTGTGTACAAGAACCTCCACTTAGCTACACCTTAAGTATCCCAGGAAAGAGAAAAATGGATAAAGAAGTTGTGGTACTTAGGCACAATGGAATATCACTCAGCCATGAAATCAATGTCATAAGGCTAGTAGCAGCATGATGAGTGGATTTAGGGACGAGGATTCTAAGTGAAATAAGTCACACAGAAAAAGACAGTTATCCTAAGATATCACTTATAGAGGGCATGTCAAAATCGCTACACTTGAACTGAATTACAAAACAGAACAGAGTCACACATTTAGAAGACACACTATGGCTGCTTAACGGGAAAGGTGAGGTGGGCTGATGCATAAAACAAGGGTTTGAAATTAGCTCACATACCGTTCCATAAGCCAAATATGTAATAGACAAGACCTCCTCCCTGCTCAGTGAACTGGACTCAACACCCCCTATTCACCGCACAAGAATATATCTGACTAGCAAGAATCTTAAAACCTATGTATTGATATCTCTCTGGAGTTGAATCAAGAGGGTGTAAAGCGGCATAAACACAGCAGGGAAAAGCAGCTCAACCCCATTATCAAAATAAATTACTTAAAATGAACGCCATAAAACAAAGACAGTGAAAGAGAGAGAAATTCTTACAAAATCCGTTCGGAGGCTCTGATGCAACCTGGATTGACCATATCTAGACCCACAGCTGGATGAGACATAAGGCTGGACACTCTTGGGGCTGAGAGGTTTGGTGAGGTTGGGTGAGGAAACGCAGACCCTTTAAAGTAATACCGCGGGGTACCCACCCCATGGGTCCCAAATCTCCAGGTTCAAGGGCATCTTCCTACATTGAAAACGTGCATGGGAAACCCAGAAGATGGTACAGCGTGTGATCGGGAAAGGTTTCTAAAACGCACCTCATTTCTCCTCTCCTTGTGCTCGGGTTCGCCATTCCAGCCGCTTTACTAACAATCTCCCTACTTGGAGAATCAGCACCTTGAAGCTCCTGTTTGTTTCGTACAGGTTGCAATTTGTCCTGAGGATGAACGGGAAGAGGTGGAACCAATGAGAGACTAGCTCTAGGTGTTGGGACAGGCACAGGTCACTCTATTTCCCCATCAGGAAGAAGAATGAAGCACAGGCTCAGCCTGCCCCCTGGAACCAGAATAGGGCCTGAAGCAATCCTGCGCTTTTGCGGCCAGCTCCCAAAAAAGCGAGTTGACAAATGGAGCTCAGGGCCACTGCAATTCACAAACCTGCAGAGTTATAAATGATAACTCTCGTCCACAAATATATTGAGGGAAGGCAACGAAGAGGATTTGAAAGCAAGGCAGAATGGCAGGAAACAGATTTTAGGAGGTAGATTCGACTCGCCTTTAAAGCACATGAAAAACGGCAAAACGTTGACAATGATGCCCTTGGCTAACAAGGGCGTATGCGTTTTTTCCTGAATATATTCAGGAAAAAACGCATACGCCCTTGTTGGCCAACCAAGCAAGCCGGAAGTGCAAATCAGCACTACAAAGAAGTCTCGCTTGCCATCGGTCAAAAGGGCCACGCTGCAAACAGAGTAAACACCAGAAATGCAGGACAGGCCATGGAGACATGGGAGCCTTGCTAGGCTGAGGGGTGGGATGTCAATTGCCAACAGCCACTCTGGAGAAGTGTACGGTGTGTCCTGAAACATGTAATAAACACAGCTTACAGAGCATAGGGCACTTCCACTCATGGGCGTATAAATTGGGAAAACTAAAAATCAACAAGACACAGGCACCCCAAAGTTTAGGGCTGCTCTGTGTACAAGAACCTCCACTTAGCTACACCTTAAGTATCCCAGGAAAGAGAAATATGGATAAAGAAGTTGTGGTACTTAGGCACAATAGAATATCACTCAGCCATGAAATCAATGTCATAAGGCTAGTAGCAGCTTGATGAGTGGATTTAGGGACGAGGATTCTAAGTGAAATAAGTCACACAGAAAAAGACTCTTATCCTAAGATATCACTTATAGAGGGCATGTCAAAATCGCTACACTTGAACTGAATTACAAAACAGAACAGAGTCACACATTTAGAAGACACACTATGGCTGCTTAACGGGAAAGGTGAGGTGGGCTGATGCATAAAACAAGGGTTTGAAATTAGCTCACATACCGTTCCATAAGCCAAATATGTAACAGACAAGACCTCCTCCCTGCTCAGTGAACTGGACTCAACACCCCCTATTCACCGCACAAGAATATATCTGACTAGCAAGAATCTTAAAACCTATGTATTGATATCTCTCTGGAGTTGAATCAAGAGGGTGTAAAGCGGCATAAACACAGCAGGGAAAAGCAGCTCAACCCCATTATCAAAATAAATTACTTAAAATGAACGCCATAAAACAAAGACAGTGAAAGAGAGAGAAATTCTTACAAAATCCGTTCGGAGGCTCTGATGCAACCTGGATTGACCATATCTAGATCCACAGCTGGATGAGACATAAGGCTGGACACTCTTGGGGCTGAGAGTTTTGGTGAGGTTGGGTGAGGAAACGCAGACCCTTTAAACTAATACCGCGAGGTACCCACCCCGTGGGTCCCAAATCTCCAGGTTCAAGGGCATCTTCCTACATTGAAAACGTGCATGGGAAACCCAGAATATGGTACAGCGTGTGATCGGGAAAGGTTTCTAAAATGCACCTCATTTCTCCTCTCCTTGTGCTCGGGTTCGCCATTCCAGCCGCTTTACTAACAATCTTCCTACTTGGAGAATCAGCACCTTGAACCTCCTGTTTCTTTTGTACAGGTTGCAATTTGTCCTGAGGATGGACGGAAAGACGGGGAACCAATGAGAGACTAGCTCTAGGTGTTGGGACAGGCACAGGTCACTCTATTTCCCCATCAGGAAGAAGAATGAAGCACAGGCTCAGCCTGCCCCCCGGAACCAGAATGGGGCCTGAAGCAATCCTGCGCTTTTGCGGCCAGCTCCCAAAAAAGCGAGTTGACAAATGGAGCTCAGGGCCACTGCAATTCACAAACCTGCAGAGTTATAAATGATAACTCTCGTCCACAAATATATTGAGGGAAGGCAACGAAGAGGATTTGAAAGCAAGGCAGAATTGCAGGAAACAGATTTCAGGAGGTAGATTCGACTCGCCTTTAAAGCACATGAAAAGCGGCAAAACGTTGACAATGATGCCCTTGGCCAATAAGGGCGTATGCGTTTTTTCCTGAATATATTTAGGAAAAAACGCATACGCCCTTTTTGGCCAACCAAGCAAGCCGGAAGTGCAAATCAGCACTACAAAGAAGTCTCGCTTGCCATCGGTCAAAAGGGCCATGCTGCAAAAAGAGTAAACACCGGAAATGCAGGACAGGCCATGGAGACATGGGAGCCTTGTTAGGCTGAGGGGTGGGATGTCAATTGCCAACAGCCACTCTGGAGAAGTGTACGGTGTGTCCTGAAACATGTAATAAACACAGCTTACAGAGCATAGGGCACTTCCACTCATGGGCGTATAAATTGGGAAAACTAAAAATCAACAAGACACAGGCACCCCAAAGTTTAGGGCTGCTCTGTGTACAAGAACCTCCACTTAGCTACACCTTAAGTATCCCAGGAAAGAGAAAAATGGATAAAGAAGTTGTGGTACTTAGGCACAATGGAATATCACTCAGCCATGAAATCAATGTCATAAGGCTAGTAGCAGCATGATGAGTGGATTTAGGGACGAGGATTCTAAGTGAAATAAGTCACACAGAAAAAGACTCTTATCCTAAGATATCACTTATAGAGGGCATGTCAAAATCGCTACACTTGAACTGAATTACAAAACAGAACAGAGTCACACATTTAGAAGACACACTATGGCTGCTTAACGGGAAAGGTGAGGTGGGCTGATGCATAAAAAAAGGGTTTGAAATTAGCTCACATACCGTTCCATAAGCCAAATATGTAACAGACAAGACCTCCTCCCTGCTCAGTGAACTGGACTCAACACCCCCTATTCACCGCACAAGAATATATCTGACTAGCAAGAATCTTAAAACCTATGTATTGATATCTCTCTGGAGTTGAATCAAGAGGGTGTAAAGCGGCATAAGCACAGCAGGGAAAAGCAGCTCAACCCCATTATCAAAATAAATTACTTAAAATGAACGCCATAAAACAAAGACAGTGAAAGAGAGAGAAATTCTTACAAAATCCGTTCGGAGGCTCTGATGCAACCTGGATTGACCATATCTAGATCCACAGCTGGATGAGACAAAAGGCTGGACAATCTTGGGGCTGAGAGGTTTGGTGAGGTTGGGTGAGCAAACGCAGACCGTTTAAAGTAATACCGCGTGGTACCCACCCCATGGGTCCCAAATCTCCAGGTTCAAGGGCATCTTCCTACATTGAAAACGTGCATGGGAAACCCAGAAGATGGTACAGCGTGTGATCGGGAAAGGTTTCTAAAACGCACCTCATTTCTCCTCTCCTTGTGCTCGGGTTCGCCATTCCAGCCGCTTTACTAACAATCTCCCTACTTGGAGAATCAGCACCTTGAAGCTCCTGTTTCTTTTGTACAGGTTGCAATTTGTCCTGAGGATGAAAGGGAAGAGGGGGAACCAACGAGAGACTAGCTCTAGGTGTTGGGACATGCACAGGTCACTCTATTTCCCCATCAGGAAGAAGAATGAAGCACAGGCTCAGCCTGCCCCCCGGAACCAGAATAGGGCCTGAAGCAATCCTGCGCTTTTGCGGCCAGCTCCCAAAAAAGCGAGTTGACAAATGGAGCTCAGGGCCACTGCAATTCACAAACCTGCAGAGTTATAAATGATAACTCTCGTCCACAAATATATTGAGGGAAGGCAACGAAGAGGATTTGAAAGCAAGGCAGAATTGCAGGAAACAGATTTCAGGAGGTAGATTCGACTCGCCTTTAAAGCACATGAAAAGCGGCAAAACGTTGACAATGATGCCCTTGGCCAATAAGGGCGTATGCGTTTTTTCCTGAATATATTCAGGAAAAAACGCATACGCCCTTTTTGGCCAACCAAGCAAGCCGGAAGTGCAAATCAGCACTACAAAGAAGTCTCGCTTGCCATCGGTCAAAAGGGCCACGCTGCAAAAAGAGTAAACACCGGAAATGCAGGACAGGCCATGGAGACATGGGAGCCTTGCTAGGCTGAGGGGTGGGATGTCAAATGCCAACAGCCACTCTGGAGAAGTGTACGGTGTGTCCTGAAACATGTAATAAACACAGCTTACAGAGCATAGGGCACTTCCACTCATGGGCGTATAAATTGGGAAAACTAAAAATCAACAAGACACAGGCACCCCAACGTTTAGGGCTGCTCTGTGTACAAGAACCTCCACTTAGCTACACCTTAAGTATCCCAGGAAAGAGAAAAATGGATAAAGAAGTTGTGGTACTTAGGCACAATGGAATATCACTCAGCCATGAAATCAATGTCATAAGGCTAGTAGCAGCATGATGAGTGGATTTAGGGACGAGGATTCTAAGTGAAATAAGTCACACAGAAAAAGACTCTTATCCTAAGATATCACTTATAGAGGGCATGTCAAAATCGCTACACTTGAACTGAATTACAAAACAGAACAGAGTCACACATTTAGAAGACACACTATGGCTGCTTAACGGGAAAGGTGAGGTGGGCTGATGCATAAAACAAGGGTTTGAAATTAGCTCACATACCGTTCCATAAGCCAAATATGTAACAGACAAGACCTCCTCCCTGCTCAGTGAACTGGACTCAACACCCCCTATTCACCGCACAAGAATATATCTGACTAGCAAGAATCTTAAAACCTATGTATTGATATCTCTCTGGAGTTGAATCAAGAGGGTGTAAAGCGGCATAAACACAGCAGGGAAAAGCAGCTCAACCCCATTATCAAAATAAATTACTTAAAATGAACGCCATAAAACAAAGACAGTGAAAGAGAGAGAAATTCTTACAAAATCCGTTCGGAGGCTCTGATGCAACCTGGATTGACCATATCTAGACCCACAGCTGGATGAGACATAAGGCTGGACACTCTTGGGGCTGAGAGGTTTGGTGAGGTTGGGTGAGCAAACGCAGACCCTTTAAAGTAATACGGCGGGGTACCCACCCCATGGGTCCCAAATCTCCAGGTTCAAGGGCATCTTGCTACATTGAAAACGTGCATGGGAAACCCAGAAGATGGTACAGCGTGTGATCGGAAAAGGTTTCTAAAACGCACCTCATTTCTCCTCTCCTTGTGCTCGGGTTCGCCATTCCAGCCGCTTTATTAACAATCTCCCTACTTGGAGAATCAGCACCTTGAAGCTCCTGTTTCTTTCGTACAGGTTGCAATTTGTCCTGAGGATGAACGGGAAGAGGGGGAACCAACGAGAGACTAGCTCTAGGTGTTGGGACAGGCACAGGTCACTCTATTTCCCCATCAGGAAG
Source organism: Eubalaena glacialis (assembly GCF_028564815.1). Lineage (NCBI taxonomy): Eukaryota > Metazoa > Chordata > Mammalia > Artiodactyla > Balaenidae > Eubalaena > Eubalaena glacialis. The sequence goes on from NC_083716.1 coordinate 145,936,457, forward strand.
AAGAATGAAGCACAGGCTCAGCCTGCCCCCCGGAACCAGAATAGGGCCTGAAGCAATCCTGCGCTTTTGCGGCCAGCTCCCAAAAAAGCGAGTTGACAAATGGAGCTCAGGGCCACTGCAATTCACAAACCTGCAGAGTTATAAATGATGACTCTCGTCCACAAATATATTGAGGGAAGGCAACGAAGAGGATTTGAAAGCAAGGCAGAATTGCAGGAAACAGATTTCAGGAGGTAGATTCGACTCGCCTTTAAAGCACATGAAAAGCGGCAAGACGTTGACAATGATGCCCTTGGCCAAAAAGGGCGTATGCGTTTTTTCCTGAATATATTCAGGAAAAAACGCATACGCCCTTTTTGGCCAACCAAGCAAGCCGGAATTGCAAATCAGCACTACAAAGAAGTCTCGCTTGCCATCGGTCAAAAGGGCCACGCTGCAAAAAGAGTAAACACCAGAAACGCAGGACAGGCCATGGAGACATGGCAGCCATGCTAGGCTGAGGGGCGGGATGTCAATTGCCAACAGCCACTCTGGAGAAGTGTACGGTGTGTCCTGAAACATGTAATAAACACAGCTTACAGAGCATAGGGCACTTCCACTCATGGGCGTATAAATTGGGAAAACTAAAAATCAACAAGACACAGGCACCCCAAAGTTTCGGGCTGCTCTGTGTACAAGAACCTCCACTTAGGTACACCTTAAGTACCCCAGGAAAGAGAAAAATGGATAAAGAAGTTGTGGTACTTAGGCACAATGGAATATCACTCAGCCATGAAATCAATGTCATAAGGCTAGTAGCAGCATGATGAGTGGATTTAGGGACGAGGATTTTAAGTGAAATAAGTCACACAGAAAAAGACTCTTATCCTAAGATATCACTTATAGAGGGCATGTCGAAATCGCTACACTTGAACTGAATTACAAAACAGAACAGAGTCACACATTTAGAAGACACACTATGGCTGCTTAACGGGAAAGGTGAGGTGGGCTGATGCATAAAACAAGGGTTTGAAATTAGCTCACATACCGTTCCATAAGCCAAATATGTAACAGACAAGACCTCCTCCCTGCTCAGTGAACTGGACTCAACACCCCCTATTCACCGCACAAGAATATATCTGACTAGCAAGAATCTTAAAACCTATGTATTGATATCTCTCTGGAGTTGAATCAAGAGGGTGTAAAGCGGCATAAACACAGCAGGGAAAAGCAGCTCAACCCCATTATCAAAATAAATTACTTAAAATGAACGCCATAAAACAAAGACAGTGAAAGAGAGAGAAATTCTTACAAAATCCGTTCGGAGGCTCTGATGCAACCTGGATTGACCATATCTAGATCCACAGCTGGATGAGACAAAAGGCTGGACAATCTTGGGGCTGAGAGGATTGGTGAGGTTGGGTGAGCAAACGCAGACCCTTTAAAGTAATACCGCATGGTACCCACCCCATGGGTCCCAAATCTCCAGGTTCAAGGGCATCTTCCTGCATTGAAAATGTGCATGGGAAACCCAGAAGATGGTACAGCGTGTGATCGGGAAAGGTTTCTAAAACGCACCTCATTTCTCCTCTCCTTGTGCTCGGGTTCGCCATTCCAGCCGCTTTACTAACAATCTCCCTACTTGGAGAATCAGCACCTTGAAGCTCCTGTTTCTTTTGTACAGGTTGCAATTTGTCCTGAGGATGAACGGGAAGAGGGGGAACCAACGAGAGACTAGCTCTAGGTGTTGGGACAGGCACAGGTCACTCTATTTCCCCATCAGGAAGAAGAATGAAGCACAGGCTCAGCCTGCCCCCCGGAACCAGAATAGGGCCTGAAGCAATCCTGCGCTTTTGCGGCCAGCTCCCAAAAAAGCGAGTTGACAAATGGAGCTCAGGGCCACTGCAATTCACAAACCTGCAGAGTTATAAATGATAACTCTCGTCCACAAATATATTGAGGGAAGGCAACGAAGAGGATTTGAAAGCAAGGCAGAATTGCAGGAAACAGATTTCAGGAGGTAGATTCGACTCGCCTTTAAAGCACATGAAAAGCGGCAAAACGTTGACAATGATGTCCTTGGCCAATAAGGGCGTATGCGTTTTTTCCTGAATATATTCAGGAAAAAACGCATACGCCCTTTTTGGCCAACCAAGCAAGCCGGAAGTGCAAATCAGCACTACAAAGAAGTCTCGCTTGCCATCGGTCAAAAGGGCCACGCTGCAAAAAGAGTAAACACCGGAAATGCAGGACAGGCCATGGAGACATGGGAGCCTTGCTAGGCTGAGGGGTGGGATGTCAATTGCCAACAGCCACTCTGGAGAAGTGTACGGTGTGTCCTGAAACATGTAATAAACACAGCTTACAGAGCATAGGGCACTTCCACTCATGGGCGTATAAATTGGGAAAACTAAAAATCAACAAGACACAGGCACCCCAAAGTTTAGGGCTGCTCTGTGTACAAGAACCTCCACTTAGGTACACCTTAAGTATCCCAGGAAAGAGAAAAATGGATAAAGAAGTTGTGGTATTAAGGCACAATGGAATATCATTCAGCCATGAAATCAATGTCATAAGGCTAGTAGCAGCATGATGTGTGGATTTAGGGACGAGGATTCTAAGTGAAATAAGTCACACAGAAAAAGACTCTTATCCTAAGATATCACTTATAGAGGGCATGTCAAAATCGCTACACTTGAACTGAATTACAAAACAGAACAGAGTCACACATTTAGAAGACACACTATGGCTGCTTAACGGGAAAGGTGAGGTGGGCTGATGCATAAAACAAGGGTTTGAAATTAGCTCACATACCGTTCCATAAGCCAAATATGTAACAGACAAGACCTCCTCCCTGCTCAGTGAACTGGACTCAACACCCCCTATTCACCGCACAAGAATATATCTGACTAGCAAGAATCTTAAAACCTATGTATTGATATCTCTCTGGAGTTGAATCAAGAGGGTGTAAAGCAGCATAAACACAGCAGGGAAAAGCAGCTCAACCCCATTATCAAAATAAATTACTTAAAATGAACGCCATAAAACAAAGACAGTGAAAGAGAGAGAAATTCTTACAAAATCCGTTCGGAGGCTCTGATGCAACCTGGATTGACCATATCTAGATCCACAGCTGGATGAGACAAAAGGCTGGACAATCTTGGGGCTGAGAGGATTGGTGAGGTTGGGTGAGCAAACGCAGACCGTTTAAAGTAATACCGCGTGGTACCCACCCCATGGGTCCCAAATCTCCAGGTTCAAGGGCATCTTCCTACATTGAAAACGTGCATGAGAAACCCAGAAGATGGTACAGCGTGTGATCGGGAAAGGTTTCTAAAACGCACCTCATTTCTCCTCTCCTTGTGCTCGGGTTCGCCATTCCAGCCGCTTTACTAACAATCTCCCTACTTGAAGAATCAGCACCTTGAAACTCCTGTTTCTTTTGTACAGGTTGCAATTTGTCCTGAGGATGAACGGGAAGAGGGGGAACCAACGAGAGACTAGCTCTAGGTGTTGGGACATGCACAGGTCACTCTATTTCCCCATCAGGAAGAAGAATGAAGCACAGGCTCAGCCTGCCCCCCGGAACCAGAATAGGGCCTGAAGCAATCCTGCGCTTTTGCGGCCAGCTCCCAAAAAAGCGAGTTGACAAATGGAGCTCAGGGCCACTGCAATTCACAAACCTGCAGAGTTATAAATGATAACTCTCGTCCACAAATATATTGAGGGAAGGCAACGAAGAGGATTTGAAAGCAAGGCAGAATTGCAGGAAACAGATTTCAGGAGGTAGATTCGACTCGCCTTTAAAGCACATGAAAAGCGGCAAAACGTTGACAATGATGCCCTTGGCCAATAAGGGCGTATGCGTTTTTTCCTGAATATATTCAGGAAAAAACGCATACGCCCTTTTTGGCCAACCAAGCAAGCCGGAAGTGCAAATCAGCACTACAAAGAAGTCTCGCTTGCCATCGGTCAAAAGGGCCACGCTGCAAAAAGAGTAAACACCAGAAATGCAGGACAGGCCATGGAGACATGGGAGCCTTGCTAGGCTGAGGGGTGGGATGTCAATTGCCAACAGCCACTCTGGAGAAGTGTACGGTGTGTCCTGAAACATGTAATAAACACAGCTTACAGAGCATAGGGCACTTCCACTCATGGGCGTATAAATTGGGAAAACTAAAAATCAACAAGACACAGGCACCCCAAAGTTTAGGGCTGCTCTGTGTACAAGAACCTCCACTTAGGTACACCTTAAGTATCCCAGGAAAGAGAAAAATGGATAAAGAAGTTGTGGTACTTAGGCACAATGGAATATCACTCAGCCATGAAATCAATGTCATAAGGCTAGTAGCAGCATGATGAGTGGATTTAGGGACGAGGATTCTAAGTGAAATAAGTCACACAGAAAAAGACTCTTATCCTAAGATATCACTTATAGAGGGCATGTCAAAATCGCTACACTTGAACTGAATTACAAAACAGAACAGAGTCACACATTTAGAAGACACACTATGGCTGCTTAACGGGAAAGGTGAGGTGGGGTGATGCATAAAACAAGGGTTTGAAATTAGCTCACATACCGTTCCATAAGCCAAATATGTAACAGACAAGACCTCCTCCCTGCTCAGTGAACTGGACTCAACACCCCCTATTCACCGCACAAGAATATATCTGACTAGCAAGAATCTTAAAACCTATGTATTGATATCTCTCTGGAGTTGAATCAAGAGGGTGTAAAGCAGCATAAACACAGCAGGGAAAAGCCGCTCAACCCCATTATCAAAATAAATTACTTAAAATGAACGCCATAAAACAAAGACAGTGAAAGAGAGAGAAATTCTTACAAAATCCGTTCGGAGGCTCTGATGCAACCTGGATTGACCATATCTAGACCCACAGCTGGATGAGACATAAGGCTGGACACTCTTGGGGCTAAGAGGTTTGGTGAGGTTGGGTGAGGAAACGCAGACCCTTTAAAGTAATACCACAGGGTACCCACCCCATGGGTCCCAAATCTCCAGGTTCAAGGGCATCTTCCTACATTGAAAACGTGCATGGGAAACCCAGAAGATGGTACAGCGTGTGATTGGGAAAGGTTTCTAAAACGCACCTCATTTCTCCTCTCCTTGTGCTCGGGTTCGCCATTCCAGCCGCTTTACTAACAATCTCCCTACTTGGAGAATCAGCACCTGGAACCTCCTGTTTCTTTCGTACAGGTTGCAATTTGTCCTGAGGATGAACGGGAAGAGGGGGAACCAACGAGAGACTAGCTCTAGGTGTTGGGACAGGCACAGGTCACTCTATTTCCCCATCAGGAAGAAGAATGAAGCACAGGCTCAGCCTGCCCCCCGGAACCAGAATAGGGCCTGAAGCAATCCTGCGCTTTTGTGGCCAGCTCCCAAAAAAGCGAGTTGACAAATGGAGCTCAGGGCCACTGCAATTCACAAACCTGCAGAGTTATAAATGATAACTCTCGTCCACAAATATATTGAGGGAAGTCAATGAAGAGGATTTGAAAGCAAGGCAGAATTGCAGGAAACAGATTTCAGGAGGTAGATTCGACTCGCCTTTAAAGCACATGAAAAGCGGCAAAACGTTGACAATGATGCCCTTGGCCAAAAAGGGCGTATGCGTTTTTTCCTGAATATATTCAGGAAAAAACGCATACGCCCGTTTTGGCCAACCAAGCAAGCCGGAAGTGCAAATCAGCACAACAAAGAAGTCTCGCTTTCCATCGGTCAAAAGGGCCATGCTGCCAAACGTGTAAAAACCAGAAACGCAGGACAGGCCATGGAGACATGGGAGCCTTGCTACGCTGATGGGCAGGATGCCAATTGCCAAAAGCCACTCTGGAGAAGTGTACGGTGTGTCCTGAAACATGTAATAAACACAGCTTACAGAGCATAGGGCACTTCCACTCATGGGCGTATAAATTGGGAAAACTAAAAATCAACAAGACACAGGCACCCCAAAGTTTCGGGCTGCTCTGTGTACAAGAACCTCCACTTAGGTACACCTTAAACATGCCAGGAAAGAGAAAAATGGATAAAGAAGTTGTGGTACTTAGGCACAATGGAATATCACTCAGCCATGAAATCAATGTCATAAGGCTAGTAGCAGCATGATGAGTGGATTTAGGGACGAGGATTCTAAGTGAAATAAGTCACACAGAAAAAGACACTTATCCTAAGATATCACTTATAGAGGGCATGTCAAAATCGCTACACTTGAAGTGAATTACAAAACAGAACAGAGTCACATATTTAGAAAACACACCATGGCTGCTTAAGGGGAAAGGTGAGGTGGGGTGATGCATAAAACAAGGGTTTGTAATTAGCTCACATACCGTTCCATAAGCCAAATATGTAACAGACAAGACCTCCTCCCTACTCAGTGAACTGGACTCAACACCCCCTATTCACCACACAAGAATATATCCGACTAGCAAGAATCTTAAAACCTTTGTATTGATATCTCTCTGGAGTTGAATCAAGAGGGTGTAAAGCGGCATAAACACAGCAGGGAAAAGCAGCTCAACCCCATTATCAAAATAAATTACTTAAAATGAACGCCATAAAACAAAGACAGTGAAAGAGAGAGAAATTCTTACAAAATCCGTTCGGAGGCTCTGATGCAACCTGGATTGACCATATCTAGACCCACAGCTGGATGAGACATAAGGCTGGACACTCTTGGGGCTGAGAGGTTTGGTGAAGTTGGGTGAGGAAACGCAGACCCTTTAAAGTAATACCGCGGGGTACCCACCCCATGGGTCCCAAATCTCCAGGTTCAAGGGCATCATCCTACATTGAAAACGTGCATGGGAAACCCAGAAGATGGTAAAGCGTGTGATCGGGAAAGGTTTCTAAAACGCACCTCATTTCTCCTCTGCTTGTGCTCAGGTTCGCCATTCCAGCCGCTTTACTAACAATCTCCCTACTTGGAGAATCAGCACCTTGAAGCTCCTGTTTGTTTCGTACAGGTTGCAATTTGTCCTGAGGATGAACGGGAAGAGGGGAAACCAACGAGAGACTAGCTCTAGGTGTTGGGACAGGCACAGGTCACTCTATTTCCCCATCAGGAAGAAGAATGAAGCACAGGCTCAGCCTGCCCCCCGGAACCAGAATAGGGCCTGAAGCAATCCTGCGCTTTTGCGGCCAGCTCCCAAAAAAGCGAGTTGACAAATGGAGCTCAGGGCCACTGCAATTCACAAACCTGCAGAGTTATAAATGATAACTCTCGTCCACAAATATATTGAGGGAAGGCAACGAAGAGGATTTGAAAGCAAGGCAGAATTGCAGGAAACAGATTTCAGGAGGTAGATTCGACTCGTCTTTAAAGCACATGAAAAGCGGCAAAACGTTGACAATGATGCCCTTGGCCAAAAAGGGCGTATGCGTTTTTTCCTGAATATATTCAGGAAGAATCGCATACGCCCTTTTTGGCCAACCAAGCAAGCCGGAAGTGCAAATCAGCACTACAAAGAAGTCTCGCTTGCCATCGGTCAATAGGGCCATGCTGCCAAAAGTGTAAAAACCAGAAATTCAGGACAGGCCATGGAGACATGGGAGCCTTGCTACGCTGATGGGCAGGATGCCAAATGCCAACAGCCACTCTGGAGAAGTGTACGGTGTGTCCTGAAACATGTAATAAACACAGCTTACAGAGCATAGGGCACTTCCACTCATGGGCGTATAAATTGGGAAAACTAAAAATCAACAAGACACAGGCACCCCAAAGTTTTGGGCTGCTCTGTGTACAAGAACCACCACTTAGGTACACCTTAAACATGCCAGGAAAGAGAAAAATGGATAAAGAAGTTGTGGTACTTAGGCACAATGGAATATCACTCAGCCATGAAATCAATGTCATAAGGCTAGTAGCAGCATGATGAGTGGATTTAGGGACGAGGATTCTAAGTGAAAAAAGTCACACAGAAAAAGACTCTTATCCTAAGATATCACTTATAGAGGGCATGTCAAAATCGCTACACTTGAACTGAATTACAAAACAGAACAGAGTCACACATTTAGAAGACACACTATGGCTGCTTAACGGGAAAGGTGAGGTGGGCTGATGCATAAAACAAGGGTTTGAAATTAGCTCACATACCGTTCCATAAGCCAAATATGTAACAGACAAGACCTCCTCCCTGCTCAGTGAACTGGACTCAACACCCCCTATTCACCACACAAGAATATATCCGACTAGCAAGAATCTTAAAACCTATGTATTGATATCTCTCTGGAGTTGAATCAAGAGGGTGTAAAGCGGCATAAACACAGCAGGGAAAAGCAGCTCAACCCCATTATCAAAATAAATTACTTAAAATGAACGCCATAAAACAAAGACAGTGAAAGAGAGAGAAATTCTTACAAAATCCGTTCGGAGGCTCTGATGCAACCTGGATTGACCATATCTAGACCCACAGCTGGATGATACATAAGGCTGGACACTCTTGGGGCTGAGAGGTTTTGCGAAGTTGGGTGAGGAAACGCAGACCCTTTAAAGTAATACCGCGGGGTACCCACCCCATTGGTCCCAAATCTCCAGGTTCAAGGGCATCTTCCTACATTGAAAACGTGCATTGGAAACCCAGAAGATGGTACAGCGTGTGATCGGGAAAGGTTTCTAAAACGCACCTCATTTCTCCTCTCCTTGTGCTCGGGTTCGCCATTCCAGCCGCTTTACTAACAATCTCCCTACTTGGAGAATCAGCACCTTGAAGCTCCTGTTTCTTTCGTACAGGTTGCAATTTGTCCTGAGGATGAACGGGAAGAGGGGAAACCAACGAGAGACTAGCTCTAGGTGTTGGGACAGGCACAGGTCACTCTATTTCCCCATCAGGAAGAAGAATGAAGCACAGGCTCAGCCTGCCCCCCGGAACCAGAATAGGGCCTGAAGCAATCCTGCGCTTTTGCGGCCAGCTCCCAAAAAAGCGAGTTGACAAATGGAGCTCAGGGCCACTGCAATTCACAAACCTGCAGAGTTATAAATGATAACTCTCGTCCACAAATATATTGAGGGAAGGCAACGAAGAGGATGTGAAAGCAAGGCAGAATTGCAGGAAACAGATTTCAGGAGGTAGATTCGACTCGTCTTTAAAGCACATGAAAAGCGGCAAAACGTTGACAATGATGCCCTTGGCCAAAAAGGGCGTATGCGTTTTATCCTGAATATATTCAGGAAGAATCGCATACGCCCTTTTTGGCCAACCAAGCAAGCCGGAAGTGCAAATCAGCACTACAAAGAAGTCTCGCTTGCCATCGGTCAAAAGGGCCACGCTGCAAAAAGAGTAAACACCAGAAACGCAGGACAGGCCATGGAGACATGGGAGCCTTGCTAGGCTGATGGGCGGGATGTCAATTGCCAACAGCCACTCTGGAGAAGTGTACGGTGTGTCCTGAAACATGTAACAAACACAGCTTACAGAGCATAGGGCACTTCCACTCATTGGCGTATAAATTGGGAAAACTAAAAATCAACAAGACTCAGGTCCCCCAAAGTTTAGGGCTGCTCTGTGTACAAGAACCTCCACTTAGGTACACCTTATGTATCCCAGGAAAGAGAAAAATGGATAAAGAAGTTGTGGTACTTAGGCACAATGGAATATCACTCAGCCATGAAATCAATGTCATAAGGCTAGTAGCAGCATGATGAGTGGATTTAGGGACGAGGATTCTAAGTGAAATAAGTCACACAGACAAAGACTCTTATCCTAAGATATCAGTTATAGAGGGCATGTCGAAATCGCTACACTTGAACTGAATTACAAAACAGAACAGAGTCACACATTTAGAAGACACACTATGGCTGCTTAACGGGAAAGGTGAGGTGGGCTGATGCATAAAACAAGGGTTTGAAATTAGCTCACATACCGTTCCATAAGCCAAATATGTAACAGACAAGACCTCCTCCCTGCTCAGTGAACTGGACTCAACACCCCCTATTCACCACACAAGAATATATCTGACTAGCAAGAATCTTAAAACCTATGTATTGATATCTCTCTGGAGTTGAATCAAGAGGGTGTAAAGCGGCATAAACACAGCAGGGAAAAGCAGCTCAACCCCATTATCAAAATAAATTACTTAAAATGAACGCCATAAAACAAAGACAGTGAAAGAGAGAGAAATTCTTACAAAATCCGTTCGGAGGCTCTGATGCAACCTGGATTGACCATATCTAGACCCACAGCTGGATGAGACAAAAGGCTGGACAATCTTGGGGCTGAGAGGATTGGTGAGGTTGGGTGAGCAAACGCAGACCGTTTAAAGTAATACCGCGTGGTACCCACCCCATGGGTCCCAAATCTCCAGGTTCAAGGGCATCTTCCTACATCGAAAACATGCCTGGGAAACCCAGAAGATGGTACACCGTGTGATCGGGAAAGGTTTCTAAAACGCACCTCATTTCTCCTCTCCTTGTGCTCGGGTTCGCCATTCCAGCCGCTTTATTAACAATCTCCCTACTTGGAGAATCAGCACCTTGAAGCTCCTGTTTCTTTCGTACAGGTTGCAATTTGTCCTGAGAATGAACGAGAAGAGGGGGAACCAACGAGAGACTAGCTCTAGGTGTTGGGACATGCACAGGTCACTCTATTTCCCCATCAGGAAGAAGAATGAAGCACAGGCTCAGCCTGCCCCCCGGAACCAGAATAGGGCCTGAAGCAATGCTGCGCTTTTGCGGCCAGCTCCCAAAAAAGCGAGTTGACAAATGGAGCTCAGGGCCACTGCAATTCACAAACCTGCAGAGTTATAAATGATAACTCTCGTCCACAAATATATTGAAGGAAGGCAACGAAGAGGATTTGAAAGCAAGGCAGAATTGCAGGAAACAGATTTCAGGGGGTAGATACGACTCGCCTTTAAAGCACATGAAAAGCAGCAAAACGTTGACAATGATGCCCTTGGCCAAAAAGGGCGTATGCGTTTTTTCCTGAATATATTCAGGAAAAAACGCATACGCCCTTTTTGGCCAACCAAGCAAGCCGGAAGTGCAAATCAGCACTACAAAGAAGTCTCGCTTGCCATCGGTCAAAAGGGCCATGCTGCCAAAAGTGTAAAAACCAGAAATTCAGGACAGGCCATGGAGACATGGGAGCCTTGCTACGCTGATGGGCAGGATGCCAATTGCCAACAGCCACTCTGGAGAAGTGTACGGTGTGTCCTGAAACATGTAATAAACACAGCTTACAGAGCATAGGGCACTTCCACTCATGGGCGTATAAATTGGGAAAACTAAAAATCAACAAGACACAGGCACCCCAAAGTTTCGGGCTGCTCTGTGTACAAGAACCTCCACTTAGGTACACCTTATGTATCCCAGGAAAGAGAAAAATGGATAAAGAAGTTGTGGTACTTAGGCACAATGGAATATCACTCAGCCATGAAATCAATGTCATAAGGCTTGTAGCAGCATGATGAGTGGATTTAGGGACGAGGATTCTAAGTGAAATAAGTCACACAGAAAAAGACTCTTATCCTAAGATATCACTTATAGAGGGCATGTCGAAATCGCTACACTTGAACTGAATTACAAAACAGAACAGAGTCACACATTTAGAAGACACACTATGGCTGCTTAACGGGAAAGGTGAGGTGGGCTGATGCATAAAACAAGGGTTTGAAATTAGCTCACATACCGTTCCATAAGCCAAATATGTAACAGACAAGACCTCCTCCCTGCTCAGTGAACTGGACTCAACACCCCCTATTCACCGCACAAGAATATATCTGACTAGCAAGAATCTTAAAACCTATGTATTGATATCTCTCTGGAGTTGAATCAAGAGGGTGTAAAGCGGCATAAACACAGCAGGGAAAAGCAGCTCAACCCCATTATCAAAATAAATTACTTAAAATGAACGCCATAAAACAAAGACAGTGAAAGAGAGAGAAATTCTTACAAAATCCGTTCGGAGGCTCTGATGCAACCTGGATTGACCATATCTAGACCCACAGCTGGATGAGACATAAGGCTGGACACTCTTGGGGCTGAGAGGATTGGTGAGGTTGGGTGAGCAAACGCAGACCGTTTAAAGTAATACCGCGGGGTACCCACCCCATGGGTCCCAAATCTCCAGGTTCAAGGGCATCTTGCTACATTGAAAACGTGCATGGGAAACCCAGAAGATGGTACACCATGTGATCGGGAAAGGTTTCTAAAACGCACCTCATTTCTCCTCTCCTTGTGCTCGGGTTCGCCATTCCAGCCGCTTTATTAACAATCTCCCTACTTGGAGAATCAGCACCTTGAAGCTCCTGTTTCTTTCGTACACGTTGCAATTTGTCCTGAGGATGAACGGGAAGAGGGGGAACCAACGAGAGACTAGCTCTAGGTGTTGGGACAGGCACAGGTCACTCTATTTCCCCATCAGGAAGAAGAATGAAGCACAGGCTCAGCCTGCCCCCCGGAACCAGAATAGGGCCTGAAGCAATCCTGCGCTTTTGCGGCCAGCTCCCAAAAAAGCGAGTTGACAAATGGAGCTCAGGGCCACTGCAATTCACAAACCTGCAGAGTTATAAATGATAACTCTCGTCCACAAATATATTGAAGGAAGGCAACGAAGAGGATTTGAAAGCAAGGCAGAATTGCAGGAAACAGATTTCAGGAGGTAGATACGACTCGCCTTTAAAGCACATGAAAAGCAGCAAAACGTTGACAATGATGCCCTTGGCCAAAAAGGGCGTATGCGTTTTTTCCTGAATATATTCAGGAAAAAACGCATACGCCCTTTTTGGCCAACCAAGCAAGCCGGAAGTGCAAATCAGCACTACAAAGAAGTCTCGCTTGCCATCGGTCAAAAGGGCCATGCTGCCAAAAGTGTAAAAACCAGAAATTCAGGACAGGCCATGGAGACATGGGAGCCTTGCTACGCTGATGGGCAGGATGCCAATTGCCAACAGCCACTCTGGAGAAGTGTACGGTGTGTCCTGAAACATGTAATAAACACAGCTTACAGAGCATAGGGCACTTCCACTCATGGGCGTATAAATTGGGAAAACTAAAAATCAACAAGACACAGGCACCCCAAAGTTTCGGGCTGCTCTGTGTACAAGAACCTCCACTTAGGTACACCTTATGTATCCCAGGAAAGAGAAAAATGGATAAAGAAGTTGTGGTACTTAGGCACAATGGAATATCACTCAGCCATGAAATCAATGTCATAAGGCTAGTAGCAGCATGATGAGTGGATTTAGGGACGAGGATTCTAAGTGAAATAAGTCACACAGAAAAAGACTCTTATCCTAAGATATCACTTATAGAGGGCATGTCGAAATCGCTACACTTGAACTGAATTACAAAACAGAACAGAGTCACACATTTAGAAGACACACTATGGCTGCTTAACGGGAAAGGTGAGGTGGGCTGATGCATAAAACAAGGGTTTGAAATTAGCTCACATACCGTTCCATAAGCCAAATATGTAACAGACAAGACCTCCTCCCTGCTCAGTGAACTGGACTCAACACCCCCTATTCACCGCACAAGAATATATCTGACTAGCAAGAATCTTAAAACCTATGTATTGATATCTCTCTGGAGTTGAATCAAGAGGGTGTAAAGCGGCATAAACACAGCAGGGAAAAGCAGCTCAACCCCATTATCAAAATAAATTACTTAAAATGAACGCCATAAAACAAAGACAGTGAAAGAGAGAGAAATTCTTACAAAATCCGTTCGGAGGCTCTGATGCAACCTGGATTGACCATATCTAGACCCACAGCTGGATGAGACATAAGGCTGGACACTCTTGGGGCTGAGAGGATTGGTGAGGTTGGGTGAGCAAACGCAGACCGTTTAAAGTAATACCGCGTGGTACCCACCCCATGGGTCCCAAATCTCCAGGTTCAAGGGCATCTTCCTACATCGAAAACATGCCTGGGAAACCCAGAAGATGGTACAGCGTGTGATCGGGAAAGGTTTCTAAAACGCACCTCATTTCTCCTCTCCTTGTGCTCGGGTTCGCCATTCCAGCCGCTTTATTAACAATCTCCCTACTTGGAGAATCAGCACCTTGAAGCTCCTGTTTCTTTCGTACAGGTTGCAATTTGTCCTGAGAATGAACGGGAAGAGGGGGAACCAACGAGAGACTAGCTCTAGGTGTTGGGACAGGCACAGGTCACTCTATTTCCCCATCAGGAAGAAGAATGAAGCACAGGCTCAGCCTGCCCCCCGGAACCAGAATAGGGCCTGAAGCAATCCTGCGCTTTTGCGGCCAGCTCCCAAAAAAGCGAGTTGACAAATGGAGCTCAGGGCCACTGCAATTCACAAACCTGCAGAGTTATAAATGATAACTCTCGTCCACAAATATATTGAGGGAAGGCAACGAAGAGGATTTGAAAGCAAGACAGAATTGCAGGAAACAGATTTCAGGAGGTAGATACGACTCGCCTTTAAAGCACATGAAAAGCAGCAAAACGTTGACAAGGATGCCCTTGGCCAAAAAGGGCGTATGCGTTTTTTCCTGAATATATTCAGGAAAAAACGCATACGCCCTTTTTGGCCAACCAAGCAAGCCGGAAGTGCAAATCAGCACTACAAAGAAGTCTCGCTTGCCATCGGTCAAAAGGGCCATGCTGCCAAAAGTGTAAAAACCAGAAATTCAGGACAGGCCATGGAGACATGGGAGCCTTGCTACGCTGATGGGCAGGATGCCAATTGCCAACAGCCACTCTGGAGAAGTGTACGGTGTGTCCTGAAACATGTAATAAACACAGCTTACAGAGCATAGGGCACTTCCACTCATGGGCGTATAAATTGGGAAAACTAAAAATCAACAAGACACAGGCACCCCAAAGTTTCGGGCTGCTCTGTGTACAAGAACCTCCACTTAGGTACACCTTATGTATCCCAGGAAAGAGAAAAATGGATAAAGAAGTTGTGGTACTTAGGCACAATGGAATATCACTCAGCCATGAAATCAATGTCATAAGGCTAGTAGCAGCATGATGAGTGGATTTAGGGACGAGGATTCTAAGTGAAATAAGTCACACAGAAAAAGACACTTATCCTAAGATATCACTTATAGAGGGCATGTCAAAATCGCTACACTTGAAGTGAATTACAAAACCGAACAGAGTCACATATTTAGAAGACACACTATGGCTGCTTAACGGGAAAGGTGAGGTGGGGTGATGCATAAAACAAGGGTTTGAAATTAGCTCACATACC
This sequence comes from Eubalaena glacialis, assembly GCF_028564815.1. Taxonomy (NCBI): domain Eukaryota; kingdom Metazoa; phylum Chordata; class Mammalia; order Artiodactyla; family Balaenidae; genus Eubalaena; species Eubalaena glacialis. The sequence continues at coordinate 145,951,613 of NC_083716.1, forward strand.
GTTCCATAAGCCAAATATGTAACAGACAAGACCTCCTCCCTGCTCAGTGAACTGGACTCAACACCCCCTATTCACCGCACAAGAATATATCTGACTAGCAGGAATCTTAAAACCTATGTATTGATATCTCTCTGGAGTTGAATCAAGAGGGTGTAAAGCGGCATAAACACAGCAGGGAAAAGCAGCTCAACCCCATTATCAAAATAAATTACTTAAAATGAACGCCATAAAACAAAGACAGTGAAAGAGAAATTCTTACAAAATCCATTCGGAGGCTCTGATGCAACCTGGATTGACCATATCTAGACCCACAGCTGGATGAGACATAAGGCTGGACACTCTTGGGGCTGAGAGGTTTGGTGAGGTTGGGTGAGCAAACGCAGACCGTTTAAAGTAATACCGCGGGGTACCCACCCCATGGGTCCCAAATCTCCAGGTTCAAGGGCATCTTCCTACATTGAAAACGTGCATGGGAAACCCAGAAGATGGTACAGCGTGTGATCGGGAAAGGTTTCTAAAACGCACCTCATTTCTCCTCTCCTTGTGCTCGGGTTCGCCATTCCAGCCGCTTTACTACCAATCTCCCTACTTGGAGAATCAGCACCTTGAAGCTCCTGTTTCTTTCGTACAGGTTGCAATTTGTCCTGAGGATGAACGGGAAGAGGGGGAACCAACGAGAGACTAGCTCTAGGTGTTGGGACAGGCACAGGTCACTCTATTTCCCCATCAGGAAGAAGAATGAAGCACAGGCTCAGCCTGCCCTCCGGAACCAGAATAGGGCCTGAAGCAATCCTGCGCTTTTGCGGCCAGCTCCCAAAAAAGCGAGTTGACAAATGGAGCTCAGGGCCACTGCAATTCACAAACCTGCAGAGTTATCAATGATAACTCTCGTCCACAAATATATTGAGGGAAGGCAACGAAGAGGATTTGAAAGCAAGGCAGAATTGCAGGAAACAGATTTCAGGAGGTAGATTCGACTCGCCTTTAAAGCACATGAAAAGCAGCAAAACGTTGACAATGATGCCCTTGGCCAAAAAGGGCGTATGCGTTTTTTCCTGAATATATTCAGGAAAAAACGCATACGCCCTTTTTGGCCAACCAAGCAAGCCGGAAGTGCAAATCAGCACTACAAAGAAGTCTCGCTTGCCATCGGTCAAAAGGGCCATGCTGCCAAAAGTTTAAAAACCAGAAATTCAGGACAGGCCATGGAGACATGGGAGCCTTGCTACGCTGATGGGCAGGATGCCAATTGCCAACAGCCACTCTGGAGAAGTGTACGGTGTGTCCTGAAACATGTAATAAACACAGCTTACAGAGCATAGGGCACTTCCACTCATGGGCGTATAAATTGGGAAAACTAAAAATCAACAAGACACAGGCACCCCAAAGTTTCGGGCTGCTCTGTGTACAAGAACCTCCACTTAGGTACACCTTAAACATGCCAGGAAAGAGAAAAATGGATAAAGAAGTTGTGGTACTTAGGCACAATGGAATATCACTCAGCCATGAAATCAATGTCATAAGGCTAGTAGCAGCATGATGAGTGGATTTAGGGACGAGGATTCTAAGTGAAATAAGTCACACAGAAAAAGACAGTTATCCTAAGATATAACTTATAGAGGGCATGTCAAAATCGCTACACTTGAAGTGAATTACAAAACAGAACAGAGTCACATATTTAGAAGACACACTATGGCTGCTTAACGGGAAAGGTGAGGTGGGGTGATGCATAAAACAAGGGTTTGAAGTTAGCTCACATACCGTTCCATAAGCCAAATATGTAACAGACAAGACCTCCTCCCTGCTCAGTGAACTGGACTCAACACCCCCTATTCACCGCACAAGAATATATCTGACTAGCAAGAATCTTAAAACCTATGTATTGATATCTCTCTGGAGTTGAATCAAGAGGGTGTAATGCGGCATAAACACAGCAGGGAAAAGCAGCTCAACCCCATTATCAAAATAAATTACTTAAAATGAACGCCATAAAACAAAGACAGTGAAAGAGAGAGAAATTCTTACAAAATCCGTTCGGAGGCTCTGATGCAACCTGGATTGACCATATCTAGATCCACAGCTGGATGAGACAAAAGGCTGGACAATCTTGGGCCTGAGAGGATTGGTGAGGTTGGGTGAGCAAACGCAGACCGTTTAAAGTAATACCGCGGGGTACCCACCCCATGGGTCCCAAATCTCCAGGTTCAAGGGCATCTTCCTACATTGAAAACGTGCATGGGAAACCCAGAAGATGGTACACCGTGTGATCGGGAAAGGTTTCTAAAACGCACCTCATTTCTCCTCTCCTTGTGCTCGGGTTCGCCATTCCAGCCGCTTTACTAACAATCTCCCTACTTGGAGAATCAGCACCTTGAAGCTCCTGTTTCTTTCGTACAGGTTGCAATTTGTCCTGAGGATGAACGGGAAGAGGGGGAACCAACGAGAGACTAGCTCTAGGTGTTGGGACAGGCACAGGTCACTCTATTTCCCCATCAGGAAGAAGAATGAAGCACAGGCTCAGCCTGCCCCCCGGAACCAGAATAGGGCCTGAAGCAATCCTGCGCTTTTGCGGCCAGCTCCCAAAAAAGCGAGTTGACAAATGGAGCTCAGGGCCACTGCAATTCACAAACCTGCAGAGTTATAAATGATAACTCTCGTCCACAAATATATTGAGGGAAGGCAACGAAGAGGATTTGAAAGCAAGGCAGAATTGCAGGAAACAGATTTCAGGAGGTAGATTCAACTCGCCTTTAAAGCACATGAAAAGCGGCAAAACGTTGACAATGATGCCCTTGGCCAAAAAGGGCGTATGCGTTTTTTCCTGAATATATTCAGGAAAAAACGCATACGCCCTTTTTGGCCAACCAAGCAAGCCGGAAGTGCAAATCAGCACTACAAAGAAGTCTCGCTTGCCATCGGTCAAAAGGGCCAGGCTGCCAAAAGTGTAAAAACCAGAAATTCAGGACAGGCCATGGAGACATGGGAGCCTTGCTACGCTGATGGGCAGGATGCCAATTGCCAACAGCCACTCTGGAGAAGTGTACGGTGTGTCCTGACACATGTAATAAACACAGCTTACAGAGCATAGGGCACTTCCACTCATGGGCATATAAATTGGGAAAACTAAAAATCAACAAGACACAGGCACCCCAAAGTTTCGGGCTGCTCTGTGTACAAGATCCTCCACTTAGCTACACCTTAAGTATCCCAGGAAAGAGAAAAATGGATAAAGAAGTTGTGGTACTTAGGCACAATGGAATATCACTCAGCCATGAAATCAATGTCATAAGGCTAGTAGCAGCATGATGAGTGGATTTAGGGACGAGGATTCTAAGTGAAATAAGTCACACAGAAAAAGACACTTATCCTAAGATATCACTTATAGAGGGCATGTCAAAATCGCTACACTTGAAGTGAATTACAAAACCGAACAGAGTCACATATTTAGAAGACACACTATGGCTGCTTAACGGGAAAGGTGAGGTGGGGTGATGCATAAAACAAGGGTTTGAAATTAGCTCACATACCGTTCCATAAGCCAAATATGTAACAGACGAGACCTCCTCCCTGCTCAGTGAACTGGACTCAACACCCCCTATTCACCGCACAAGAATATATCTGACTAGCAAGAATCTTAAAACCTATGTATTGATATCTCTCTGGAGTTGAATCAAGAGGGTGTAAAGCGGCATAAACACAGCAGGGAAAAGCAGCTCAACCCCATTATCAAAATAAATTACTTAAAATGAACGCCATAAAACAAAGACAGTGAAATAGAAATTCTTACAAAATCCATTCGGAGGCTCTGATGCAACCTGGATTGACCATATCTAGACCCACAGCTGGATGAGACATAAGGCTGGACACTCTTGGGGCTGAGAGGTTTGGTGAGGTTGGGTGAGCAAACGCAGACCCTTTAAAGTAATACCGCGGGGTACCCACCCCATGGGTCCCAAATCTCCAGGTTCAAGGGCATCTTCCTACATTGAAAACGTGCATGGGAAACCCAGAAGATGGTACAGCGTGTGATCGGGAAAGGTTTCTAAAACGCACCTCATTTCTCCTCTCCTTGTGCTCGGGTTCGCCATTCCAGCCGCTTTACTAACAATCTCCCTACTTGGAGAATCAGAACCTTGAAGCTCCTGTTTGTTTCGTACAGGTTGCAATTTGTCCTGAGAATGAACGGGAAGAGGGGGAACCAACGAGAGACTAGCTCTAGGTGTTGGGACAGGCACAGGTCACTCTTTTTCCCCATCAGGAAGAAGAATGAAGCACAGGCTCAGCCTGCCCCCCGGAACCAGAATAGGGCCTGAAGCAATCCTGCGCTTTTGCGGCCAGCTCCCAAAAAAGCGAGTTGACAAATGGAGCTCAGGGCCACTGCAATTCACAAACCTGCAGAGTTATAAATGATAACTCTCGTCCACAAATATATTGAGGGAAGGCAACGAAGAGGATTTGAAAGCAAGGCAGAATTGCAGGAAACAGATTTCAGGAGGTAGATTCGACTCGCCTTTAAAGCACATGAAAAGCAGCAAAACGTTGACAATGATGCCCTTGGCCAAAAAGGGCGTATGCGTTTTTTCCTGAATATATTCAGGAAAAAACGCATACGCCCTTTCTGGCCAACCAAGCAAGCCGGAAGTGCAAATCAGCACTACAAACAAGTCTCGCTTGCCATCGGTCAAAAGGGCCACGCTGCAAAAAGAGTAAACACCAGAAATGCAGGACAGGCCATGGAGACATGGGAGCCTTGCTAGGCTGAGGGGTGGGATGTCAATTGCCAACAGCCACTCTGGAGAAGTGTACGGTGTGTCCTGAAACATGTAATAAACACAGCTTACAGAGCATAGGGCACTTCCACTCATGGGCGTATAAATTGGGAAAACTAAAAATCAACAAGACACAGGCACCCCAAACTTTCGGGCTGCTCTGTGTACAAGAACCTCCACTTAGCTACACCTTAAGTATCCCAGGAAAGAGAAAAATGGATAAAGAAGTTATGGTACTTAGGCACAATGGAATATCACTCAGCCATGAAATCAATGTCATAAGGCTAGTAGCAGCATGATGAGTGGATTTAGGGACGAGGATTCTAAGTGAAATAAGTCACACAGAAAAAGACTCTTATCCTAAGATATCACCTATAGAGGGCATGTCGAAATCGCTACACTTGAACTGAATTACAAAACAGAACAGAGTCACACATTTAGAAGACACACTATGGCTGCTTAACGGGAAAGGTGAGGTGGGCTGATGCATAAAACAAGGGTTTGAAATTAGCTCACATACCGTTCCATAAGCCAAATATGTAACAGACAAGACCTCCTCCCTGCTCAGTGAACTGGACTCAACACCCCCTATTCACCGCACAAGAATATATTTGACTAGCAAGAATCTTAAAACCTATGTATTGATATCTCTCTGGAGTTGAATCAAGAGGGTGTAAAGCGGCATAAACACAGCAGGGAAAAGCAGCTCAACCCCATTATCAAAATAAATTACTTAAAATGAACGCCATAAAACAAAGACAGTGAAAGAGAGAGAAATTCTTACAAAATCCGTTCGGAGGCTCTGATGCAACCTGGATTGACCATATCTAGACCCACAGCTGGATGAGACAAAAGGCTGGACAATCTTGGGGCTGAGAGGATTGGTGAGGTTGGGTGAGCAAACGCAGACCGTTTAAAGTAATACCGCGTGGTACCCACCCCATGGGTCCCAAATCTCCACGTTCAAGGGCATCTTCCTACATCGAAAACATGCCTGGGAAACCCAGAAGATGGTACAGCGTGTGATCGGGAAAGGTTTCTAAAACGCACCTCATTTCTCCTCTCCTTGTGCTCGGGTTCGCCATTCCAGCCGCTTTACTAACAATCTCCCTACTTGGAGAATCAGCACCAGGAACCTCCTGTTTGTTTCGTACAGGTTGCAATTTGTCCTGAGGATGAACGGGAAGACGGGGAACCAATGAGAGACTAGCTCTAGGTGTTGGGACAGGCACAGGTCACTCTATTTCCCCATCAGGAAGAAGAATGAAGCACAGGCTCAGCCTGCCCCCCGGAACCAGAATAGGGCCTGAAGCAATCCTGCGCTTTTGCGGCCAGCTCCCAAAAAAGCGAGTTGACAAATGGAGCTCAGGGCCACTGCAATTCACAAACCTGCAGAGTTATCAATGACAACTCTCGTCCACAAATATATTGAGGGAAGGCAACGAAGAGGATTTGAAAGCAAGGCAGAATTGCAGGAAACAGATTTCAGGAGGTAGATTCGACTCGCCTTTAAAGCACATGAAAAGCAGCAAAACGTTGACAATGATGCCCTTGGCCAAAAAGGGCGTATGCGTTTTTTCCTGAATATATTCAGGAAAAAACGCATACGCCCTTTTTGGCCAACCAAGCAAGCCGGAAGTGCAAATCAGCACTACAAAGAAGTCTCGCTTGCCATCGGTCAAAAGGGCCATGCTGCCAAAAGTGTAAAAACCAGAAATTCAGGACAGGCCATGGAGACATGGGAGCCTTGCTACGCTGATGGGCAGGATGCCAATTGCCAACAGCCACTCTGGAGAAGTGTACGGTGTGTCCTGAAACATGTAATAAACACAGCTTACAGAGCATAGGGCACTTCCACTCATGGGCGTATAAATTGGGAAAAGTAAAAATCAACAAGACACAGGCACCCCAAAGTTTAGGGCTGCTCTGTGCACAAGAACCTCCACTTAGCTACACCTTAAGTATCCCAGGAAAGAGAAAAATGGATAAAGAAGTTGTGGTACTTAGGCACAATGGAATATCACTCAGCCATGAAATCAATGTCATAAGGCTAGTAGCAGCATGATGAGTGGATTTAGGGACGAGGATTCTAAGTGAAATAAGTCACACAGAAAAAGACTCTTATCCTAAGATATCACTTATAGAGGGCATGTCGAAATCGCTACACTTGAACTGAATTACAAAACAGAACAGAGTCACACATTTAGAAGACACACTATGGCTGCTTAACGGGAAAGGTGAGGTGGGGTGATGCATAAAACAAGGGTTTGAAATTAGCTCACATACCGTTCCATAAGCCAAATATTTAACAGACAAGACCTCCTCCCTGCTCAGTGAACTGGACTCAACACCCCCTATTCACCGCACAAGAATATATCTGACTAGCAAGAATCTTAAAACCTATGTATTGATATCTCTCTGGAGTTGAATCAAGAGGGTGTAAAGCGGCATAAGCACAGCAGGGAAAAGCAGCTCAACCCCATTATCAAAACAAATTACTTTAAAAAAACCTCATAAAACAAAGACAGTGAAAGAGAGAGAAATTCTTACAAAATCTGTTTGGGGGCTCTGATGCAACCTGCATTGACCATATCTAGACCCACAGCTGGATGAGACATAAGGCTGGACACCCTTGGGGCTGAGAGGTTTGGTGAGGTGGGGTGAGGAAACGCAGACCCTTTAAAGTAATACCGCGGGGTACCCACCCCATGGGTCCCAAATCTCCAGGTTCAAGGGCATCTTGCTACATTGAAAACGTGCATGGGAAACCCAGAAGATGGTACAGCGTGTGATCGGGAAAGGTTTCTAAAACGCACCTCATTTCTCCTCTCCTTGTGCTCGGGTTCGCCATTCCAGCCGCTTTAATAACAATCTCCCTACTTGGAGAATCAGCACCTTGAAGCTCCTGTTTCTTTCGTACAGGTTGCAATTTGTCCTGAGGATGAACGGGAAGAGGTGGAACCAATGAGAGACTAGCTCTAGGTGTTGGGACAGGCACAGGTCACTCTATTTCCCCATCAGGAAGAAGAATGAAGCACAGGCTCAGCCTGCCCCCCGGAACCAGAATAGGGCCTGAAGCAATCCTGCGCTTTTGCGGCCAGCTCCCAAAAAAGCGAGTTGACAAATGGAGCTCAGGGCCACTGCAATTCACAAACCTGCAGAGTTATAAATGATAACTCTCGTCCACAAATATATTGAGGGAAGGCAACGAAGAGGATTTGAAAGCAAGGCAGAATGGCAGGAAACAGATTTCAGGAGGTAGATTCGACTCGCCTTTAAAGCACATGAAAAACGGCAAAACGTTGACAATGATGCCCTTGGCTAACAAGGGCGTATGCGTTTTTTCCTGAATATATTCAGGAAAAAACGCATACGCCCTTGTTGGCCAACCAAGCAAGCCGGAAGTGCAAATCAGCACTACAAAGAAGTCTCGCTTGCCATCGGTCAAAAGGGCCACGCTGCAAACAGAGTAAACACCAGAAATGCAGGACAGGCCATGGAGACATGGGAGCCTTGCTAGGCTGAGGGGTGGGATGTCAATTGCCAACAGCCACTCTGGAGAAGTGTACGGTGTGTCCTGAAACATGTAATAAACACAGCTTACAGAGCATAGGGCACTTCCACTCATGGGCGTATAAATTGGGAAAACTAAAAATCAACAAGACACAGGCACCCCAAAGTTTAGGGCTGCTCTGTGTACAAGAACCTCCACTTAGCTACACCTTAAGTATCCCAGGAAAGAGAAATATGGATAAAGAAGTTGTGGTACTTAGGCACAATAGAATATCACTCAGCCATGAAATCAATGTCATAAGGCTAGTAGCAGCTTGATGAGTGGATTTAGGGACGAGGATTCTAAGTGAAATAAGTCACACAGAAAAAGACTCTTATCCTAAGATATCACTTATAGAGGGCATGTCAAAATCGCTACACTTGAACTGAATTACAAAACAGAACAGAGTCACACATTTAGAAGACACACTATGGCTGCTTAACGGGAAAGGTGAGGTGGGCTGATGCATAAAACAAGGGTTTGAAATTAGCTCACATACCGTTCCATAAGCCAAATATGTAACAGACAAGACCTCCTCCCTGCTCAGTGAACTGGACTCAACACCCCCTATTCACCGCACAAGAATATATCTGACTAGCAAGAATCTTAAAACCTATGTATTGATATCTCTCTGGAGTTGAATCAAGAGGGTGTAAAGCGGCATAAACACAGCAGGGAAAAGCAGCTCAACCCCATTATCAAAATAAATTACTTAAAATGAACGCCATAAAACAAAGACAGTGAAAGAGAGAGAAATTCTTACAAAATCCGTTCGGAGGCTCTGATGCAACCTGGATTGACCATATCTAGATCCACAGCTGGATGAGACATAAGGCTGGACACTCTTGGGGCTGAGAGTTTTGGTGAGGTTGGGTGAGGAAACGCAGACCCTTTAAACTAATACCGCAAGGTACCCACCCCGTGGGTCCCAAATCTCCAGGTTCAAGGGCATCTTCCTACATTGAAAACGTGCATGGGAAACCCAGAATATGGTACAGCGTGTGATCGGGAAAGGTTTCTAAAATGCACCTCATTTCTCCTCTCCTTGTGCTCGGGTTCGCCATTCCAGCCGCTTTACTAACAATCTTCCTACTTGGAGAATCAGCACCTTGAACCTCCTGTTTCTTTTGTACAGGTTGCAATTTGTCCTGAGGATGGACGGAAAGACGGGGAACCAATGAGAGACTAGCTCTAGGTGTTGGGACAGGCACAGGTCACTCTATTTCCCCATCAGGAAGAAGAATGAAGCACAGGCTCAGCCTGCCCCCCGGAACCAGAATGGGGCCTGAAGCAATCCTGCGCTTTTGCGGCCAGCTCCCAAAAAAGCGAGTTGACAAATGGAGCTCAGGGCCACTGCAATTCACAAACCTGCAGAGTTATAAATGATAACTCTCGTCCACAAATATATTGAGGGAAGGCAACGAAGAGGATTTGAAAGCAAGGCAGAATTGCAGGAAACAGATTTCAGGAGGTAGATTCGACTCGCCTTTAAAGCACATGAAAAGCGGCAAAACGTTGACAATGATGCCCTTGGCCAATAAGGGCGTATGCGTTTTTTCCTGAATATATTTAGGAAAAAACGCATACGCCCTTTTTGGCCAACCAAGCAAGCCGGAAGTGCAAATCAGCACTACAAAGAAGTCTCCCTTGCCATCGGTCAAAAGGGCCATGCTGCAAAAAGAGTAAACACCAGAAATGCAGGACAGGCCATGGAGACATGGGAGCCTTGTTAGGCTGAGGGGTGGGATGTCAATTGCCAACAGCCACTCTGGAGAAGTGTACGGTGTGTCCTGAAACATGTAATAAACACAGCTTACAGAGCATAGGGCACTTCCACTCATGGGCGTATAAATTGGGAAAACTAAAAATCAACAAGACACAGGCACCCCAAAGTTTAGGGCTGCTCTGTGTACAAGAACCTCCACTTAGCTACACCTTAAGTATCCCAGGAAAGAGAAAAATGGATAAAGAAGTTGTGGTACTTAGGCACAATGGAATATCACTCAGCCATGAAATCAATGTCATAAGGCTAGTAGCAGCATGATGAGTGGATTTAGGGACGAGGATTCTAAGTGAAATAAGTCACACAGAAAAAGACTCTTATCCTAAGATATCACTTATAGAGGGCATGTCAAAATCGCTACACTTGAACTGAATTACAAAACAGAACAGAGTCACACATTTAGAAGACACACTATGGCTGCTTAACGGGAAAGGTGAGGTGGGCTGATGCATAAAACAAGGGTTTGAAATTAGCTCACATACCGTTCCATAAGCCAAATATGTAACAGACAAGACCTCCTCCCTGCTCAGTGAACTGGACTCAACACCCCCTATTCACCGCACAAGAATATATCTGACTAGCAAGAATCTTAAAACCTATGTATTGATATCTCTCTGGAGTTGAATCAAGAGGGTGTAAAGCGGCATAAACACAGCAGGGAAAAGCAGCTCAACCCCATTATCAAAATAAATTACTTAAAATGAACGCCATAAAACAAAGACAGTGAAAGAGAGAGAAATTCTTACAAAATCCGTTCGGAGGCTCTGATGCAACCTGGATTGACCATATCTAGATCCACAGCTGGATGAGACAAAAGGCTGGACAATCTTGGGGCTGAGAGGATTGGTGAGGTTGGGTGAGCAAACGCAGACCGTTTAAAGTAATACCGCGTGGTACCCACCCCATGGGTCCCAAATCTCCAGGTTCAAGGGCATCTTCCTACATTGAAAACGTGCATGAGAAACCCAGAAGATGGTACAGCGTGTGATCGGGAAAGGTTTCTAAAACGCACCTCATTTCTCCTCTCCTTGTGCTCGGGTTCGCCATTCCAGCCGCTTTACTAACAATCTCCCTACTTGGAGAATCAGCACCTTGAAGCTCCTGTTTCTTTCGTACAGGTTGCAATTTGTCCTGAGGATGAAAGGGAAGAGGGGGAACCAACGAGAGACTAGCTCTAGGTGTTGGGACATGCACAGGTCACTCTATTTCCCCATCAGGAAGAAGAATGAAGCACAGGCTCAGCCTGCCCCCCGGAACCAGAATAGGGCCTGAAGCAATCCTGCGCTTTTGCGGCCAGCTCCCAAAAAAGCGAGTTGACAAATGGAGCTCAGGGCCACTGCAATTCACAAACCTGCAGAGTTATAAATGATAACTCTCGTCCACAAATATATTGAGGGAAGGCAACGAAGAGGATTTGAAAGCAAGGCAGAATTGCAGGAAACAGATTTCAGGAGGTAGATTCGACTCGCCTTTAAAGCACATGAAAAGCGGCAAAACGTTGACAATGATGCCCTTGGCCAATAAGGGCGTATGCGTTTTTTCCTGAATATATTCAGGAAAAAACGCATACGCCCTTTTTGGCCAACCAAGCAAGCCGGAAGTGCAAATCAGCACTACAAAGAAGTCTCGCTTGCCATCGGTCAAAGGGGCCACGCTGCAAAAAGAGTAAACACCGGAAATGCAGGACAGGCCATGGAGACATGGGAGCCTTGCTAGGCTGAGGGGTGGGATGTCAAATGCCAACAGCCACTCTGGAGAAGTGTACGGTGTGTCCTGAAACATGTAATAAACACAGCTTACAGAGCATAGGGCACTTCCACTCATGGGCGTATAAATTGGGAAAACTAAAAATCAACAAGACACAGGCACCCCAACGTTTAGGGCTGCTCTGTGTACAAGAACCTCCACTTAGCTACACCTTAAGTATCCCAGGAAAGAGAAAAATGGATAAAGAAGTTGTGGTACTTAGGCACAATGGAATATCACTCAGCCATGAAATCAATGTCATAAGGCTAGTAGCAGCATGATGAGTGGATTTAGGGACGAGGATTCTAAGTGAAATAAGTCACACAGAAAAAGACAGTTATCCTAAGATATCACTTATAGAGGGCATGTCAAAATCGCTACACTTGAACTGAATTACAAAACAGAACAGAGTCACACATTTAGAAGACACACTATGGCTGCTTAACGGGAAAGGTGAGGTGGGCTGATGCATAAAACAAGGGTTTGAAATTAGCTCACATACCGTTCCATAAGCCAAATATGTAATAGACAAGACCTCCTCCCTGCTCAGTGAACTGGACTCAACACCCCCTATTCACCGCACAAGAATATATCTGACTAGCAAGAATCTTAAAACCTATGTATTGATATCTCTCTGGAGTTGAATCAAGAGGGTGTAAAGCGGCATAAACACAGCAGGGAAAAGCAGCTCAACCCCATTATCAAAATAAATTACTTAAAATGAACGCCATAAAACAAAGACAGTGAAAGAGAGAGAAATTCTTACAAAATCCGTTCGGAGGCTCTGATGCAACCTGGATTGACCATATCTAGACCCACAGCTGGATGAGACATAAGGCTGGACACTCTTGGGGCTGAGAGGTTTGGTGAGGTTGGGTGAGGAAACGCAGACCCTTTAAAGTAATACCGCGGGGTACCCACCCCATGGGTCCCAAATCTCCAGGTTCAAGGGCATCTTCCTACATTGAAAACGTGCATGGGAAACCCAGAAGATGGTACAGCGTGTGATCGGGAAAGGTTTCTAAAACGCACCTCATTTCTCCTCTCCTTGTGCTCGGGTTCGCCATTCCAGCCGCTTTACTAACAATCTCCCTACTTGGAGAATCAGCACCTTGAAGCTCCTGTTTGTTTCGTACAGGTTGCAATTTGTCCTGAGGATGAACGGGAAGAGGTGGAACCAATGAGAGACTAGCTCTAGGTGTTGGGACAGGCACAGGTCACTCTATTTCCCCATCAGGAAGAAGAATGAAGCACAGGCTCAGCCTGCCCCCTGGAACCAGAATAGGGCCTGAAGCAATCCTGCGCTTTTGCGGCCAGCTCCCAAAAAAGCGAGTTGACAAATGGAGCTCAGGGCCACTGCAATTCACAAACCTGCAGAGTTATAAATGATAACTCTCGTCCACAAATATATTGAGGGAAGGCAACGAAGAGGATTTGAAAGCAAGGCAGAATGGCAGGAAACAGATTTTAGGAGGTAGATTCGACTCGCCTTTAAAGCACATGAAAAACGGCAAAACGTTGACAATGATGCCCTTGGCTAACAAGGGCGTATGCGTTTTTTCCTGAATATATTCAGGAAAAAACGCATACGCCCTTGTTGGCCAACCAAGCAAGCCGGAAGTGCAAATCAGCACTACAAAGAAGTCTCGCTTGCCATCGGTCAAAAGGGCCACGCTGCAAACAGAGTAAACACCAGAAATGCAGGACAGGCCATGGAGACATGGGAGCCTTGCTAGGCTGAGGGGTGGGATGTCAATTGCCAACAGCCACTCTGGAGAAGTGTACGGTGTGTCCTGAAACATGTAATAAACACAGCTTACAGAGCATAGGGCACTTCCACTCATGGGCGTATAAATTGGGAAAACTAAAAATCAACAAGACACAGGCACCCCAAAGTTTAGGGCTGCTCTGTGTACAAGAACCTCCACTTAGCTACACCTTAAGTATCCCAGGAAAGAGAAATATGGATAAAGAAGTTGTGGTACTTAGGCACAATAGAATATCACTCAGCCATGAAATCAATGTCATAAGGCTAGTAGCAGCTTGATGAGTGGATTTAGGGACGAGGATTCTAAGTGAAATAAGTCACACAGAAAAAGACTCTTATCCTAAGATATCACTTATAGAGGGCATGTCAAAATCGCTACACTTGAACTGAATTACAAAACAGAACAGAGTCACACATTTAGAAGACACACTATGGCTGCTTAACGGGAAAGGTGAGGTGGGCTGATGCATAAAACAAGGGTTTGAAATTAGCTCACATACCGTTCCATAAGCCAAATATGTAACAGACAAGACCTCCTCCCTGCTCAGTGAACTGGACTCAACACCCCCTATTCACCGCACAAGAATATATCTGACTAGCAAGAATCTTAAAACCTATGTATTGATATCTCTCTGGAGTTGAATCAAGAGGGTGTAAAGCGGCATAAACACAGCAGGGAAAAGCAGCTCAACCCCATTATCAAAATAAATTACTTAAAATGAACGCCATAAAACAAAGACAGTGAAAGAGAGAGAAATTCTTACAAAATCCGTTCGGAGGCTCTGATGCAACCTGGATTGACCATATCTAGATCCACAGCTGGATGAGACATAAGGCTGGACACTCTTGGGGCTGAGAGTTTTGGTGAGGTTGGGTGAGGAAACGCAGACCCTTTAAACTAATACCGCGAGGTACCCACCCCGTGGGTCCCAAATCTCCAGGTTCAAGGGCATCTTCCTACATTGAAAACGTGCATGGGAAACCCAGAATATGGTACAGCGTGTGATCGGGAAAGGTTTCTAAAATGCACCTCATTTCTCCTCTCCTTGTGCTCGGGTTCGCCATTCCAGCCGCTTTACTAACAATCTTCCTACTTGGAGAATCAGCACCTTGAACCTCCTGTTTCTTTTGTACAGGTTGCAATTTGTCCTGAGGATGGACGGAAAGACGGGGAACCAATGAGAGACTAGCTCTAGGTGTTGGGACAGGCACAGGTCACTCTATTTCCCCATCAGGAAGAAGAATGAAGCACAGGCTCAGCCTGCCCCCCGGAACCAGAATGGGGCCTGAAGCAATCCTGCGCTTTTGCGGCCAGCTCCCAAAAAAGCGAGTTGACAAATGGAGCTCAGGGCCACTGCAATTCACAAACCTGCAGAGTTATAAATGATAACTCTCGTCCACAAATATATTGAGGGAAGGCAACGAAGAGGATTTGAAAGCAAGGCAGAATTGCAGGAAACAGATTTCAGGAGGTAGATTCGACTCGCCTTTAAAGCACATGAAAAGCGGCAAAACGTTGACAATGATGCCCTTGGCCAATAAGGGCGTATGCGTTTTTTCCTGAATATATTTAGGAAAAAACGCATACGCCCTTTTTGGCCAACCAAGCAAGCCGGAAGTGCAAATCAGCACTACAAAGAAGTCTCGCTTGCCATCGGTCAAAAGGGCCATGCTGCAAAAAGAGTAAACACCGGAAATGCAGGACAGGCCATGGAGACATGGGAGCCTTGTTAGGCTGAGGGGTGGGATGTCAATTGCCAACAGCCACTCTGGAGAAGTGTACGGTGTGTCCTGAAACATGTAATAAACACAGCTTACAGAGCATAGGGCACTTCCACTCATGGGCGTATAAATTGGGAAAACTAAAAATCAACAAGACACAGGCACCCCAAAGTTTAGGGCTGCTCTGTGTACAAGAACCTCCACTTAGCTACACCTTAAGTATCCCAGGAAAGAGAAAAATGGATAAAGAAGTTGTGGTACTTAGGCACAATGGAATATCACTCAGCCATGAAATCAATGTCATAAGGCTAGTAGCAGCATGATGAGTGGATTTAGGGACGAGGATTCTAAGTGAAATAAGTCACACAGAAAAAGACTCTTATCCTAAGATATCACTTATAGAGGGCATGTCAAAATCGCTACACTTGAACTGAATTACAAAACAGAACAGAGTCACACATTTAGAAGACACACTATGGCTGCTTAACGGGAAAGGTGAGGTGGGCTGATGCATAAAAAAAGGGTTTGAAATTAGCTCACATACCGTTCCATAAGCCAAATATGTAACAGACAAGACCTCCTCCCTGCTCAGTGAACTGGACTCAACACCCCCTATTCACCGCACAAGAATATATCTGACTAGCAAGAATCTTAAAACCTATGTATTGATATCTCTCTGGAGTTGAATCAAGAGGGTGTAAAGCGGCATAAGCACAGCAGGGAAAAGCAGCTCAACCCCATTATCAAAATAAATTACTTAAAATGAACGCCATAAAACAAAGACAGTGAAAGAGAGAGAAATTCTTACAAAATCCGTTCAGAGGCTCTGATGCAACCTGGATTGACCATATCTAGATCCACAGCTGGATGAGACAAAAGGCTGGACAATCTTGGGGCTGAGAGGTTTGGTGAGGTTGGGTGAGCAAACGCAGACCGTTTAAAGTAATACCGCGTGGTACCCACCCCATGGGTCCCAAATCTCCAGGTTCAAGGGCATCTTCCTACATTGAAAACGTGCATGGGAAACCCAGAAGATGGTACAGCGTGTGATCGGGAAAGGTTTCTAAAACGCACCTCATTTCTCCTCTCCTTGTGCTCGGGTTCGCCATTCCAGCCGCTTTACTAACAATCTCCCTACTTGGAGAATCAGCACCTTGAAGCTCCTGTTTCTTTTGTACAGGTTGCAATTTGTCCTGAGGATGAAAGGGAAGAGGGGGAACCAACGAGAGACTAGCTCTAGGTGTTGGGACATGCACAGGTCACTCTATTTCCCCATCAGGAAGAAGAATGAAGCACAGGCTCAGCCTGCCCCCCGGAACCAGAATAGGGCCTGAAGCAATCCTGCGCTTTTGCGGCCAGCTCCCAAAAAAGCGAGTTGACAAATGGAGCTCAGGGCCACTGCAATTCACAAACCTGCAGAGTTATAAATGATAACTCTCGTCCACAAATATATTGAGGGAAGGCAACGAAGAGGATTTGAAAGCAAGGCAGAATTGCAGGAAACAGATTTCAGGAGGTAGATTCGACTCGCCTTTAAAGCACATGAAAAGCGGCAAAACGTTGACAATGATGCCCTTGGCCAATAAGGGCGTATGCGTTTTTTCCTGAATATATTCAGGAAAAAACGCATACGCCCTTTTTGGCCAACCAAGCAAGCCGGAAGTGCAAATCAGCACTACAAAGAAGTCTCGCTTGCCATCGGTCAAAAGGGCCACGCTGCAAAAAGAGTAAACACCGGAAATGCAGGACAGGCCATGGAGACATGGGAGCCTTGCTAGGCTGAGGGGTGGGATGTCAAATGCCAACAGCCACTCTGGAGAAGTGTACGGTGTGTCCTGAAACATGTAATAAACACAGCTTACAGAGCATAGGGCACTTCCACTCATGGGCGTATAAATTGGGAAAACTAAAAATCAACAAGACACAGGCACCCCAACGTTTAGGGCTGCTCTGTGTACAAGAACCTCCACTTAGCTACACCTTAAGTATCCCAGGAAAGAGAAAAATGGATAAAGAAGTTGTGGTACTTAGGCACAATGGAATATCACTCAGCCATGAAATCAATGTCATAAGGCTAGTAGCAGCATGATGAGTGGATTTAGGGACGAGGATTCTAAGTGAAATAAGTCACACAGAAAAAGACTCTTATCCTAAGATATCACTTATAGAGGGCATGTCAAAATCGCTACACTTGAACTGAATTACAAAACAGAACAGAGTCACACATTTAGAAGACACACTATGGCTGCTTAACGGGAAAGGTGAGGTGGGCTGATGCATAAAACAAGGGTTTGAAATTAGCTCACATACCGTTCCATAAGCCAAATATGTAACAGACAAGACCTCCTCCCTGCTCAGTGAACTGGACTCAACACCCCCTATTCACCGCACAAGAATATATCTGACTAGCAAGAATCTTAAAACCTATGTATTGATATCTCTCTGGAGTTGAATCAAGAGGGTGTAAAGCGGCATAAACACAGCAGGGAAAAGCAGCTCAACCCCATTATCAAAATAAATTACTTAAAATGAACGCCATAAAACAAAGACAGTGAAAGAGAGAGAAATTCTTACAAAATCCGTTCGGAGGCTCTGATGCAACCTGGATTGACCATATCTAGACCCACAGCTGGATGAGACATAAGGCTGGACACTCTTGGGGCTGAGAGGTTTGGTGAGGTTGGGTGAGCAAACGCAGACCCTTTAAAGTAATACGGCGGGGTACCCACCCCATGGGTCCCAAATCTCCAGGTTCAAGGGCATCTTGCTACATTGAAAACGTGCATGGGAAACCCAGAAGATGGTACAGCGTGTGATCGGAAAAGGTTTCTAAAACGCACCTCATTTCTCCTCTCCTTGTGCTCGGGTTCGCCATTCCAGCCGCTTTATTAACAATCTCCCTACTTGGAGAATCAGCACCTTGAAGCTCCTGTTTCTTTCGTACAGGTTGCAATTTGTCCTGAGGATGAACGGGAAGAGGGGGAACCAACGAGAGACTAGCTCTAGGTGTTGGGACAGGCACAGGTCACTCTATTTCCCCATCAGGAAGAAGAATGAAGCACAGGCTCAGCCTGCCCCCCGGAACCAGAATAGGGCCTGAAGCAATCCTGCGCTTTTGCGGCCAGCTCCCAAAAAAGCGAGTTGACAAATGGAGCTCAGGGCCACTGCAATTCACAAACCTGCAGAGTTATAAATGATGACTCTCGTCCACAAATATATTGAGGGAAGGCAACGAAGAGGATTTGAAAGCAAGGCAGAATTGCAGGAAACAGATTTCAGGAGGTAGATTCGACTCGCCTTTAAAGCACATGAAAAGCAGCAAAACGTTGACAATGATGCCCTTGGCCAAAAAGGGCGTATGCGTTTTTTCCTGAATATTTCAGGAAAAAACGCATACGCCCTTTTTGGCCAACCAAGCAAGCCGGAAGTGTAAATCAGCACTACAAAGAAGTCTCGCTTGCCATCGGTCAAAAGGGCCATGCTGCCAAAAGTGTAAAAACCAGAAATTCAGGACAGGCCATGGAGACATGGGAGCCTTGCTACGCTGATGGGCAGGATGCCAATTGCCAACAGCCACTCTGGAGAAGTGTACGGTGTGTCCTGAAACATGTAATAAACACAGCTTACAGAGCATAGGGCACTTCCACTCATGGGCGTATAAATTGGGAAAACTAAAAATCAACAAGACACAGGCACCCCAAAGTTTAGGGCTGCTCTGTGTACAAGAACCTCCACTTAGCTACACCTTAAGTATCCCAGGAAAGAGAAATATGGATAAAGAAGTTGTGGTACTTAGGCACAATAGAATATCACTCAGCCATGAAATCAATGTCATAAGGCTTGTAGCAGCATGATGAGTGGATTTAGGGACGAGGATTCTAAGTGAAATAAGTCACACAGAAAAAGACTCTTATCCTAAGATATCACTTATAGAGGGCATGTCGAAATCGCTACACTTGAACTGAATTACAAAACAGAACAGAGTCACACATTTAGAAGACACACTATGGCTGCTTAACGGGAAAGGTGAGGTGGGCTGATGCATAAAACAAGGGTTTGAAATTAGCTCACATACCGTTCCATAAGCCAAATATGTAACAGACAAGACCTCCTCCCTGCTCAGTGAACTGGACTCAACACCCCCTATTCACCGCACAAGAATATATCTGACTAGCAAGAATCTTAAAACCTATGTATTGATATCTCTCTGGAGTTGAATCAAGAGGGTGTAAAGCGGCATAAACACAGCAGGGAAAAGCAGCTCAACCCCATTATCAAAATAAATTACTTAAAATGAACGCCATAAAACAAAGACAGTGAAAGAGAGAGAAATTCTTACAAAATCCGTTCGGAGGCTCTGATGCAACCTGGATTGACCATATCTAGACCCACAGCTGGATGAGACATAAGGCTGGACACTCTTGGGGCTGAGAGGATTGGTGAGGTTGGGTGAGCAAACGCAGACCGTTTAAAGTAATACCGCGGGGTACCCACCCCATGGGTCCCAAATCTCCAGGTTCAAGGGCATCTTGCTACATTGAAAACGTGCATGGGAAACCCAGAAGATGGTACAGCGTGTGATCGGGAAAGGTTTCTAAAACGCACCTCATTTCTCCTCTCCTTGTGCTCGGGTTCGCCATTCCAGCCGCTTTATTAACAATCTCCCTACTTGGAGAATCAGCACCTTGAAGCTCCTGTTTCTTTCGTACAGGTTGCAATTTGTCCTGAGAATGAACGGGAAGAGGGGGAACCAACGAGAGACTAGCTCTAGGTGTTGGGACAGGCACAGGTCACTCTATTTCCCCATCAGGAAGAAGAATGAAGCACAGGCTCAGCCTGCCCCCCGGAACCAGAATAGGGCCTGAAGCAATCCTGCGCTTTTGCGGCCAGCTCCCAAAAAAGCGAGTTGACAAATGGAGCTCAGGGCCACTGCAATTCACAAACCTGCAGAGTTATAAATGATAACTCTCGTCCACAAATATATTGAGGGAAGGCAACGAAGAGGATTTGAAAGCAAGACAGAATTGCAGGAAACAGATTTCAGGAGGTAGATACGACTCGCCTTTAAAGCACATGAAAAGCAGCAAAACGTTGACAAGGATGCCCTTGGCCAAAAAGGGCGTATGCGTTTTTTCCTGAATATATTCAGGAAAAAACGCATACGCCCTTTTTGGCCAACCAAGCAAGCCGGAAGTGCAAATCAGCACTACAAAGAAGTCTCGCTTGCCATCGGTCAAAAGGGCCATGCTGCCAAAAGTGTAAAAACCAGAAATTCAGGACAGGCCATGGAGACATGGGAGCCTTGCTACGCTGATGGGCAGGATGCCAATTGCCAACAGCCACTCTGGAGAAGTGTACGGTGTGTCCTGAAACATGTAATAAACACAGCTTACAGAGCATAGGGCACTTCCACTCATGGGCGTATAAATTGGGAAAACTAAAAATCAACAAGACACAGGCACCCCAAAGTTTCGGGCTGCTCTGTGTACAAGAACCTCCACTTAGGTACACCTTATGTATCCCAGGAAAGAGAAAAATGGATAAAGAAGTTGTGGTACTTAGGCACAATGGAATATCACTCAGCCATGAAATCAATGTCGTAAGGCTAGTAGCAGCATGATGAGTGGATTTAGGGACGAGGATTCTAAGTGAAATAAGTCACACAGACAAAGACTCTTATCCTAAGATATCACTTATAGAGGGCATGTCGAAATCGCTACACTTGAACTGAATTACAAAACAGAACAGAGTCACACATTTAGAAGACACACTATGGCTGCTTAACGGGAAAGGTGAGGTGGGCTGATGCATAAAACAAGGGTTTGAAATTAGCTCACATACCGTTCCATAAGCCAAATATGTAACAGACAAGACCTCCTCCCTGCTCAGTGAACTGGACTCAACACCCCCTATTCACCGCACAAGAATATATCTGACTAGCAAGAATCTTAAAACCTATGTATTGATATCTCTCTGGAGTTGAATCAAGAGGGTGTAAAGCGGCATAAACACAGCAGGGAAAAGCAGCTCAACCCCATTATCAAAATAAATTACTTAAAATGAACGCCATAAAACAAAGACAGTGAAAGAGAGAGAAATTCTTACAAAATCCGTTCGGAGGCTCTGATGCAACCTGGATTGACCATATCTAGACCCACAGCTGGATGAGACATAAGGCTGGACACTCTTGGGGCTGAGAGGATTGGTGAGGTTGGGTGAGCAAACGCAGACCGTTTAAAGTAATACCGCGTGGTACCCACCCCATGGGTCCCAAATCTCCAGGTTCAAGGGCATCTTCCTACATCGAAAACATGCCTGGGAAACCCAGAAGATGGTACAGCGTGTGATCGGGAAAGGTTTCTAAAACGCACCTCATTTCTCCTCTCCTTGTGCTCGGGTTCGCCATTCCAGCCGCTTTATTAACAATCTCCCTACTTGGAGAATCAGCACCTTGAAGCTCCTGTTTCTTTCGTACAGGTTGCAATTTGTCCTGAGAATGAACGGGAAGAGGGGGAACCAACGAGAGACTAGCTCTAGGTGTTGGGACAGGCACAGGTCACTCTATTTCCCCATCAGGAAGAAGAATGAAGCACAGGCTCAGCCTGCCCCCCGGAACCAGAATAGGGCCTGAAGCAATCCTGCGCTTTTGCGGCCAGCTCCCAAAAAAGCGAGTTGACAAATGGAGCTCAGGGCCACTGCAATTCACAAACCTGCAGAGTTATAAATGATAACTCTCGTCCACAAATATATTGAGGGAAGGCAACGAAGAGGATTTGAAAGCAAGGCAGAATTGCAGGAAACAGATTTCAGGAGGTAGATACGACTCGCCTTTAAAGCACATGAAAAGCAGCAAAACGTTGACAATGATGCCCTTGGCCAAAAAGGGCGTATGCGTTTTTTCCTGAATATATTCAGGAAAAAACGCATACGCCCTTTTTGGCCAACCAAGCAAGCCGGAAGTGCAAATCAGCACTACAAAGAAGTCTCGCTTGCCATCGGTCAAAAGGGCCATGCTGCCAAAAGTGTAAAAACCAGAAATTCAGGACAGGCCATGGAGACATGGGAGCCTTGCTACGCTGATGGGCAGGATGCCAATTGCCAACAGCCACTCTGGAGAAGTGTACGGTGTGTCCTGAAACATGTAATAAACACAGCTTACAGAGCATAGGGCACTTCCACTCATGGGCGTATAAATTGGGAAAACTAAAAATCAACAAGACACAGGCACCCCAAAGTTTCGGGCTGCTCTGTGTACAAGAACCTCCACTTAGGTACACCTTAAACATGCCAGGAAAGAGAAAAATGGATAAAGAAGTTGTGGTACTTAGGCACAATGGAATATCACTCAGCCATGAAATCAGTGTCATAAGGCTAGTAGCAGCATGATGAGTGGATTTAGGGACGAGGATTCTAAGTGAAATAAGTCACACAGAAAAAGACTCTTATCCTAAGATATCACTTATAGAGGGCATGTCGAAATCGCTACACTTGAACTGAATTACAAAACAGAACAGAGTCACACATTTAGAAGACACACTATGGCTGCTTAACGGGAAAGGTGAGGTGGGCTGATGCATAAAACAAGGGTTTGAAATTAGCTCACATACCGTTCCATAAGCCAAATATGTAACAGACAAGACCTCCTCCCTGCTCAGTGAACTGGACTCAACACCCCCTATTCACCGCACAAGAATATATCTGACTAGCAAGAATCTTAAAACCTATGTATTGATATCTCTCTGGAGTTGAATCAAGAGGGTGTAAAGCGGCATAAACACAGCAGGGAAAAGCAGCTCAACCCCATTATCAAAATAAATTACTTAAAATGAACGCCATAAAACAAAGAGAGTGAAAGAGAGAGAAATTCTTACAAAATACGTTCGGAGGCTCTGATGCAACCTGGATTGACCATATCTAGACCCACAGCTGGATGAGACATAAGGCTGGACACTCTTGGGGCTGAGAGGATTGGTGAGGTTGGGTGAGCAAACGCAGACCGTTTAAAGTAATACCGCGTGGTACCCACCCCATGGGTCCCAAATCTCCAGGTTCAAGGGCATCTTCCTACATCGAAAACATGCCTGGGAAACCCAGAAGATGGTACAGCGTGTGATCGGGAAAGGTTTCTAAAACGCACCTCATTTCTCCTCTCCTTGTGCTCGGGTTCGCCATTCCAGCCGCTTTATTAACAATCTCCCTACTTGGAGAATCAGCACCTTGAAGCTCCTGTTTCTTTCGTACAGGTTGCAATTTGTCCTGAGAATGAACGGGAAGAGGGGGAACCAACGAGAGACTAGCTCTAGGTGTTGGGACAGGCACAGGTCACTCTATTTCCCCATCAGGAAGAAGAATGAAGCACAGGCTCAGCCTGCCCCCCGGAACCAGAATAGGGCCTGAAGCAATCCTGCGCTTTTGCGGCCAGCTCCCAAAAAAGCGAGTTGACAAATGGAGCTCAGGGCCACTGCAATTCACAAACCTGCAGAGTTATAAATGATAACTCTCGTCCACAAATATATTGAGGGAAGGCAACGAAGAGGATTTGAAAGCAAGGCAGAATTGCAGGAAACAGATTTCAGGAGGTAGATACGACTCGCCTTTAAAGCACATGAAAAGCAGCAAAACGTTGACAATGATGCCCTTGGCCAAAAAGGGCGTATGCGTTTTTTCCTGAATATATTCAGGAAAAAACGCATACGCCCTTTTTGGCCAACCAAGCAAGCCGGAAGTGCAAATCAGCACTACAAAGAAGTCTCGCTTGCCATCGGTCAAAAGGGCCATGCTGCCAAAAGTGTAAAAACCAGAAATTCAGGACAGGCCATGGAGACATGGGAGCCTTGCTACGCTGATGGGCAGGATGCCAATTGCCAACAGCCACTCTGGAGAAGTGTACGGTGTGTCCTGAAACATGTAATAAACACAGCTTACAGAGCATAGGGCACTTCCACTCATGGGCGTATAAATTGGGAAAACTAAAAATCAACAAGACACAGGCACCCCAAAGTTTCGGGCTGCTCTGTGTACAAGAACCTCCACTTAGGTACACCTTATGTATCCCAGGAAAGAGAAAAATGGATAAAGAAGTTGTGGTACTTAGGCACAATGGAATATCACTCAGCCATGAAATCAATGTCGTAAGGCTAGTAGCAGCATGATGAGTGGATTTAGGGACGAGGATTCTAAGTGAAATAAGTCACACAGACAAAGACTCTTATCCTAAGATATCACTTATAGAGGGCATGTCGAAATCGCTACACTTGAACTGAATTACAAAACAGAACAGAGTCACACATTTAGAAGACACACTATGGCTGCTTAACGGGAAAGGTGAGGTGGGCTGATGCATAAAACAAGGGTTTGAAATTAGCTCACATACCGTTCCATAAGCCAAATATGTAACAGACAAGACCTCCTCCCTGCTCAGTGAACTGGACTCAACACCCCCTATTCACCGCACAAGAATATATCTGACTAGCAAGAATCTTAAAACCTATGTATTGATATCTCTCTGGAGTTGAATCAAGAGGGTGTAAAGCGGCATAAACACAGCAGGGAAAAGCAGCTCAACCCCATTATCAAAATAAATTACTTAAAATGAACGCCATAAAACAAAGACAGTGAAAGAGAGAGAAATTCTTACAAAATCCGTTCGGAGGCTCTGATGCAACCTGGATTGACCATATCTAGACCCACAGCTGGATGAGACATAAGGCTGGACACTCTTGGGGCTGAGAGGATTGGTGAGGTTGGGTGAGCAAACGCAGACCGTTTAAAGTAATACCGCGTGGTACCCACCCCATGGGTCCCAAATCTCCAGGTTCAAGGGCATCTTCCTACATCGAAAACATGCCTGGGAAACCCAGAAGATGGTACAGCGTGTGATCGGGAAAGGTTTCTAAAACGCACCTCATTTCTCCTCTCCTTGTGCTCGGGTTCGCCATTCCAGCCGCTTTATTAACAATCTCCCTACTTGGAGAATCAGCACCTTGAAGCTCCTGTTTCTTTCGTACAGGTTGCAATTTGTCCTGAGAATGAACGGGAAGAGGGGGAACCAACGAGAGACTAGCTCTAGGTGTTGGGACAGGCACAGGTCACTCTATTTCCCCATCAGGAAGAAGAATGAAGCACAGGCTCAGCCTGCCCCCCGGAACCAGAATAGGGCCTGAAGCAATCCTGCGCTTTTGCGGCCAGCTCCCAAAAAAGCGAGTTGACAAATGGAGCTCAGGGCCACTGCAATTCACAAACCTGCAGAGTTATAAATGATAACTCTCGTCCACAAATATATTGAGGGAAGGCAACGAAGAGGATTTGAAAGCAAGGCAGAATTGCAGGAAACAGATTTCAGGAGGTAGATACGACTCGCCTTTAAAGCACATGAAAAGCAGCAAAACGTTGACAATGATGCCCTTGGCCAAAAAGGGCGTATGCGTTTTTTCCTGAATATATTCAGGAAAAAACGCATACGCCCTTTTTGGCCAACCAAGCAAGCCGGAAGTGCAAATCAGCACTACAAAGAAGTCTCGCTTGCCATCGGTCAAAAGGGCCATGCTGCCAAAAGTGTAAAAACCAGAAATTCAGGACAGGCCATGGAGACATGGGAGCCTTGCTACGCTGATGGGCAGGATGCCAATTGCCAACAGCCACTCTGGAGAAGTGTACGGTGTGTCCTGAAACATGTAATAAACACAGCTTACAGAGCATAGGGCACTTCCACTCATGGGCGTATAAATTGGGAAAACTAAAAATCAACAAGACACAGGCACCCCAAAGTTTCGGGCTGCTCTGTGTACAAGAACCTCCACTTAGGTACACCTTATGTATCCCAGGAAAGAGAAAAATGGATAAAGAAGTTGTGGTACTTAGGCACAATGGAATATCACTCAGCCATGAAATCAATGTCATAAGGCTAGTAGCAGCATGATGAGTGGATTTAGGGACGAGGATTCTAAGTGAAATAAGTCACACAGAAAAAGACTCTTATCCTAAGATATCACTTATAGAGGGCATGTCAAAATCGCTACACTTGAAGTGAATTACAAAACAGAACAGAGTCACATATTTAGAAGACACACTATGGCTGCTTAACGGGAAAGGTGAGGTGGGCTGATGCATAAAACAAGGGTTTGAAATTAGCTCACATACCGTTCCATAAGCCAAATATGTAACAGACAAGACCTCCTCCCTGCTCAGTGAACTGGACTCAACACCCCCTATTCACCGCACAAGAATATATCTGACTAGCAAGAATCTTAAAACCTATGTATTGATATCTCTCTGGAGTTGAATCAAGAGGGTGTAAAGCGGCATAAACACAGCAGGGAAAAGCAGCTCAACCCCATTATCAAAATAAATTACTTAAAATGAACGCCATAAAACAAAGACAGTGAAAGAGAGAGAAATTCTTACAAAATCCGTTCGGAGGCTCTAATGCAACCTGGATTGACCATATCTAGACCCACAGCTGGATGAGACATAAGGCTGGACACTCTTGGGGCTGAGAGGTTTGGTGAGGTTGGGTGAGGAAACGCAGACCCTTTAAAGTAATACCGCGGGGTACCCACCCCATGGGTCCCAAATCTCCAGGTTCAAGGGCATCTTGCTACATTGAAAACGTGCATGGGAAACCCAGAAGATGGTACAGCGTGTGATCGGGAAAGGTTTCTAAAACGCACCTCATTTCTCCTCTCCTTGTGCTCGGGTTCGCCATTCCAGCCGCTTTATTAACAATCTCCCTACTTGGAGAATCAGCACCTTGAAGCTCCTGTTTCTTTCGTACAGGTTGCAATTTGTCCTGAGGATGAACGGGAAGAGGGGAAACCAACGAGAGACTAGCTCTAGGTGTTGGGACAGGCACAGGTCACTCTATTTCCCCATCAGGAAGAAGAATGAAGCACAGGCTCAGCCTGCCCCCCGGAACCAGAATAGGGCCTGAAGCAATCCTGCGCTTTTGCGGCCAGCTCCCAAAAAAGCGAGTTGACAAATGGAGCTCAGGGCCACTGCAATTCACAAACCTGCAGAGTTATAAATGATAACTCTCGTCCACAAATATATTGAGGGAAGGCAACGAAGAGGATTTGAAAGCAAGGCAGAATTGCAGGAAACAGATTTCAGGAGGTAGATACGACTCGCCTTTAAAGCACATGAAAAGCAGCAAAACGTTGACAATGATGCCCTTGGCCAAAAAGGGCGTATGCGTTTTTTCCTGAATATATTCAGGAAAAAACGCATACGCCCTTTTTGGCCAACCAAGCAAGCCGGAAGTGCAAATCAGCACTACAAAGAAGTCTCGCTTGCCATCGGTCAAAAGGGCCATGCTGCCAAAAGTGTAAAAACCAGAAATTCAGGACAGGCCATGGAGACATGGGAGCCTTGCTACGCTGATGGGCAGGATGCCAATTGCCAACAGCCACTCTGGAGAAGTGTACGGTGTGTCCTGAAACATGTAATAAACACAGCTTACAGAGCATAGGGCACTTCCACTCATGGGCGTATAAATTGGGAAAACTAAAAATCAACAAGACACAGGCACCCCAAAGTTTCGGGCTGCTCTGTGTACAAGAACCTCCACTTAGGTACACCTTAAACATGCCAGGAAAGAGAAAAATGGATAAAGAAGTTGTGGTACTTAGGCACAATGGAATATCACTCAGCCATGAAATCAATGTCATAAGGCTAGTAGCAGCATGATGAGTGGATTTAGGGACGAGGATTCTAAGTGAAATAAGTCACACAGAAAAAGACAGTTCTCCTAAGATATCACTTATAGAGGGCATGTCAAAATCGCTACACTTGAAGTGAATTACAAAACAGAACAGAGTCACATATTTAGAAGACACACTATGGCTGCTTAACGGGAAAGGTGAGGTGGGGTGATGCATAAAACAAGGGTTTGAAGGTAGCTCACATACTGTTCCATAAGCCAAATATGTAACAGACAAGACCTCCTCCCTGCTCAGTGAACTGGACTCAACACCCCCTATTCACCGCACAAGAATATATCTGACTAGCAAGAATCTTAAAACCTATGTATTGATATCTCTCTGGAGTTGAATCAAGAGGGTGTAAAGCGGCATAAACACAGCAGGGAAAAGCAGCTCAACCCCATTATCAAAATAAATTACTTAAAATGAACGCCATAAAACAAAGACAGTGAAAGAGAGAGAAATTCTTACAAAATCCGTTCGGAGGCTCTGATGCAACCTGGATTGACCATATCTAGACCCACAGCTGGATGAGACATAAGGCTGGACACTCTTGGGGCTGAGAGGTTTGATGAGGTTGGGTGAGGAAACGCAGACCCTTTAAAGTAATACCGCGGGGTACCCACCCCATGGGTCCCAAATCTCCAGGTTCAAGGGCATCTTGCTACATTGAAAACGTGCATGGGAAACCCAGAAGATGGTACAGCGTGTGATCGGGAAAGGTTTCTAAAACGCACCTCATTTCTCCTCTCCTTGTGCTCGGGTTCGCCATTCCAGCCGCTTTATTAACAATCTCCCTACTTGGAGAATCAGCACCTTGAAGCTCCTGTTTCTTTCGTACAGGTTGCAATTTGTCCTGAGGATGAACGGGAAGAGGGGGAACCAACGAGAGACTAGCTCTAGGTGTTGGGACAGGCACAGGTCACTCTATTTCCCCATCAGGAAGAAGAATGAAGCACAGGCTCAGCCTGCCCCCCGGAACCAGAATAGGGCCTGAAGCAATCCTGCGCTTTTGCGGCCAGCTCCCAAAAAAGCGAGTTGACAAATGGAGCTCAGGGCCACTGCAGTTCACAAACCTGCAGAGTTATAAATGATAACTCTCGTCCACAAATATATTGAGGGAAGGCAACGAAGAGGATTTGAAAGCAAAGCAGAATTGCAGGAAACAGATTTCAGGAGGTAGGTACGACTCGCCTTTAAAGCACATGAAAAGCAGCAAAACGTTGACAATGATGCCCTTGGCCAAAAAGGGCGTATGCGTTTTTTCCTGAATATATTCAGGAAAAAACGCATACGCCCTTTTTGGCCAACCAAGCAAGCCGGAAGTGCAAATCAGCACTACAAAGAAGTCTCGCTTGCCATCGGTCAAAAGGGCCATGCTGCCAAAAGTGTAAAAACCAGAAATTCAGGACAGGCCATGGAGACATGGGAGCCTTGCTACGCTGATGGGCAGGATGCCAATTGCCAACAGCCACTCTGGAGAAGTGTACGGTGTGTCCTGAAACATGTAATAAACACAGCTTACAGAGCATAGGGCACTTCCACTCATGGGCGTATAAATTGGGAAAACTAAAAATCAACAAGACACAGGCACCCCAAAGTTTCGGGCTGCTCTGTGTACAAGAACCTCCACTTAGGTACACCTTATGTATCCCAGGAAAGAGAAAAATGGATAAAGAAGTTGTGGTACTTAGGCACAATGGAATATCACTCAGCCATGAAATCAATGTCATAAGGCTAGTAGCAGCATGATGAGTGGATTTAGGGACGAGGATTCTAAGTGAAATAAGTCACACAGAAAAAGACTCTTATCCTAAGATATCACTTATAGAGGGCATGTCGAAATCGCTACACTTGAACTGAATTACAAAACAGAACAGAGTCACACATTTAGAAGACACACTATGGCTGCTTAACGGGAAAGGTGAGGTGGGCTGATGCATAAAACAAGGGTTTGAAATTAGCTCACATACCGTTCCATAAGCCAAATATGTAACAGACAAGACCTCCTCCCTGCTCAGTGAACTGGACTCAACACCCCCTATTCACCGCACAAGAATATATCTGACTAGCAAGAATCTTAAAACCTATGTATTGATATCTCTCTGGAGTTGAATCAAGAGGGTGTAAAGCGGCATAAACACAGCAGGGAAAAGCAGCTCAACCCCATTATCAAAATAAATTACTTAAAATGAACGCCATAAAACAAAGACAGTGAAAGAGAGAGAAATTCTTACAAAATCCGTTCGGAGGCTCTGATGCAACCTGGATTGACCATATCTAGACCCACAGCTGGATGAGACATAAGGCTGGACACTCTTGGGGCTGAGAGGATTGGTGAGGTTGGGTGAGCAAACGCAGACCGTTTAAAGTAATACCGCGTGGTACCCACCCCATGGGTCCCAAATCTCCAGGTTCAAGGGCATCTTCCTACATCGAAAACATGCCTGGGAAACCCAGAAGATGGTACAGCGTGTGATCGGGAAAGGTTTCTAAAACGCACCTCATTTCTCCTCTCCTTGTGCTCGGGTTCGCCATTCCAGCCGCTTTATTAACAATCTCCCTACTTGGAGAATCAGCACCTTGAAGCTCCTGTTTCTTTCGTACAGGTTGCAATTTGTCCTGAGAATGAACGGGAAGAGGGGGAACCAACGAGAGACTAGCTCTAGGTGTTGGGACAGGCACAGGTCACTCTATTTCCCCATCAGGAAGAAGAATGAAGCACAGGCTCAGCCTGCCCCCCGGAACCAGAATAGGGCCTGAAGCAATCCTGCGCTTTTGCGGCCAGCTCCCAAAAAAGCGAGTTGACAAATGGAGCTCAGGGCCACTGCAATTCACAAACCTGCAGAGTTATAAATGATAACTCTCGTCCACAAATATATTGAGGGAAGGCAACGAAGAGGATTTGAAAGCAAGGCAGAATTGCAGGAAACAGATTTCAGGAGGTAGATAGGACTCGCCTTTAAAGCACATGAAAAGCAGCAAAACGTTGACAATGATGCCCTTGGCCAAAAAGGGCGTATGCGTTTTTTCCTGAATATATTCAGGAAAAAACGCATACGCCCTTTTTGGCCAACCAAGCAAGCCGGAAGTGCAAATCAGCACTACAAAGAAGTCTCGCTTGCCATCGGTCAAAAGGGCCATGCTGCCAAAAGTGTAAAAACCAGAAATTCAGGACAGGCCATGGAGACATGGGAGCCTTGCTACGCTGATGGGCAGGATGCCAATTGCCAACAGCCACTCTGGAGAAGTGTACGGTGTGTCCTGAAACATGTAATAAACACAGCTTACAGAGCATAGGGCACTTCCACTCATGGGCGTATAAATTGGGAAAACTAAAAATCAACAAGACACAGGCACCCCAAAGTTTCGGGCTGCTCTGTGTACAAGAACCTCCACTTAGGTACACCTTAAACATGCCAGGAAAGAGAAAAATGGATAAAGAAGTTGTGGTACTTAGGCACAATGGAATATCACTCAGCCATGAAATCAATGTCATAAGGCTAGTAGCAGCATGATGAGTGGATTTAGGGACGAGGATTCTAAGTGAAATAAGTCACACAGAAAAAGACAGTTCTCCTAAGATATCACTTATAGAGGGCATGTCAAAATCGCTACACTTGAAGTGAATTACAAAACAGAACAGAGTCACATATTTAGAAGACACACTATGGCTGCTTAACGGGAAAGGTGAGGTGGGGTGATGCATAAAACAAGGGTTTGAAGGTAGCTCACATACTGTTCCATAAGCCAAATATGTAACAGACAAGACCTCCTCCCTGCTCAGTGAACTGGACTCAACACCCCCTATTCACCGCACAAGAATATATCTGACTAGCAAGAATCTTAAAACCTATGTATTGATATCTCTCTGGAGTTGAATCAAGAGGGTGTAAAGCGGCATAAACACAGCAGGGAAAAGCAGCTCAACCCCATTATCAAAATAAATTACTTAAAATGAACGCCATAAAACAAAGACAGTGAAAGAGAGAGAAATTCTTACAAAATCCGTTCGGAGGCTCTGATGCAACCTGGATTGACCATATCTAGACCCACAGCTGGATGAGACATAAGGCTGGACACTCTTGGGGCTGAGAGGTTTGATGAGGTTGGGTGAGGAAACGCAGACCCTTTAAAGTAATACCGCGGGGTACCCACCCCATGGGTCCCAAATCTCCAGGTTCAAGGGCATCTTGCTACATTGAAAACGTGCATGGGAAACCCAGAAGATGGTACAGCGTGTGATCGGGAAAGGTTTCTAAAACGCACCTCATTTCTCCTCTCCTTGTGCTCGGGTTCGCCATTCCAGCCGCTTTATTAACAATCTCCCTACTTGGAGAATCAGCACCTTGAAGCTCCTGTTTCTTTCGTACAGGTTGCAATTTGTCCTGAGGATGAACGGGAAGAGGGGGAACCAACGAGAGACTAGCTCTAGGTGTTGGGACAGGCACAGGTCACTCTATTTCCCCATCAGGAAGAAGAATGAAGCACAGGCTCAGCCTGCCCCCCGGAACCAGAATAGGGCCTGAAGCAATCCTGCGCTTTTGCGGCCAGCTCCCAAAAAAGCGAGTTGACAAATGGAGCTCAGGGCCACTGCAGTTCACAAACCTGCAGAGTTATAAATGATAACTCTCGTCCACAAATATATTGAGGGAAGGCAACGAAGAGGATTTGAAAGCAAAGCAGAATTGCAGGAAACAGATTTCAGGAGGTAGGTACGACTCGCCTTTAAAGCACATGAAAAGCAGCAAAACGTTGACAATGATGCCCTTGGCCAAAAAGGGCGTATGCGTTTTTTCCTGAATATATTCAGGAAAAAACGCATACGCCCTTTTTGGCCAACCAAGCAAGCCGGAAGTGCAAATCAGCACTACAAAGAAGTCTCGCTTGCCATCGGTCAAAAGGGCCATGCTGCCAAAAGTGTAAAAACCAGAAATTCAGGACAGGCCATGGAGACATGGGAGCCTTGCTACGCTGATGGGCAGGATGCCAATTGCCAACAGCCACTCTGGAGAAGTGTACGGTGTGTCCTGAAACATGTAATAAACACAGCTTACAGAGCATAGGGCACTTCCACTCATGGGCGTATAAATTGGGAAAACTAAAAATCAACAAGACACAGGCACCCCAAAGTTTCGGGCTGCTCTGTGTACAAGAACCTCCACTTAGGTACACCTTATGTATCCCAGGAAAGAGAAAAATGGATAAAGAAGTTGTGGTACTTAGGCACAATGGAATATCACTCAGCCATGAAATCAATGTCATAAGGCTAGTAGCAGCATGATGAGTGGATTTAGGGACGAGGATTCTAAGTGAAATAAGTCACACAGAAAAAGACTCTTATCCTAAGATATCACTTATAGAGGGCATGTCGAAATCGCTACACTTGAACTGAATTACAAAACAGAACAGAGTCACACATTTAGAAGACACACTATGGCTGCTTAACGGGAAAGGTGAGGTGGGCTGATGCATAAAACAAGGGTTTGAAATTAGCTCACATACCGTTCCATAAGCCAAATATGTAACAGACAAGACCTCCTCCCTGCTCAGTGAACTGGACTCAACACCCCCTATTCACCGCACAAGAATATATCTGACTAGCAAGAATCTTAAAACCTATGTATTGATATCTCTCTGGAGTTGAATCAAGAGGGTGTAAAGCGGCATAAACACAGCAGGGAAAAGCAGCTCAACCCCATTATCAAAATAAATTACTTAAAATGAACGCCATAAAACAAAGACAGTGAAAGAGAGAGAAATTCTTACAAAATCCGTTCGGAGGCTCTGATGCAACCTGGATTGACCATATCTAGACCCACAGCTGGATGAGACATAAGGCTGGACACTCTTGGGGCTGAGAGGATTGGTGAGGTTGGGTGAGCAAACGCAGACCGTTTAAAGTAATACCGCGTGGTACCCACCCCATGGGTCCCAAATCTCCAGGTTCAAGGGCATCTTCCTACATCGAAAACATGCCTGGGAAACCCAGAAGATGGTACAGCGTGTGATCGGGAAAGGTTTCTAAAACGCACCTCATTTCTCCTCTCCTTGTGCTCGGGTTCGCCATTCCAGCCGCTTTATTAACAATCTCCCTACTTGGAGAATCAGCACCTTGAAGCTCCTGTTTCTTTCGTACAGGTTGCAATTTGTCCTGAGAATGAACGGGAAGAGGGGGAACCAACGAGAGACTAGCTCTAGGTGTTGGGACAGGCACAGGTCACTCTATTTCCCCATCAGGAAGAAGAATGAAGCACAGGCTCAGCCTGCCCCCCGGAACCAGAATAGGGCCTGAAGCAATCCTGCGCTTTTGCGGCCAGCTCCCAAAAAAGCGAGTTGACAAATGGAGCTCAGGGCCACTGCAATTCACAAACCTGCAGAGTTATAAATGATAACTCTCGTCCACAAATATATTGAGGGAAGGCAACGAAGACGATTTGAAAGCAAGGCAGAATTGCAGGAAACAGATTTCAGGAGGTAGATACGACTCGCCTTTAAAGCACATGAAAAGCAGCAAAACGTTGACAATGATGCCCTTGGCCAAAAAGGGCGTATGCGTTTTTTCCTGAATATATTCAGGAAAAAACGCATACGCCCTTTTTGGCCAACCAAGCAAGCCGGAAGTGCAAATCAGCACTACAAAGAAGTCTCGCTTGCCATCGGTCAAAAGGGCCATGCTGCCAAAAGTGTAAAAACCAGAAATTCAGGACAGGCCATGGAGACATGGGAGCCTTGCTACGCTGATGGGCAGGATGCCAATTGCCAACAGCCACTCTGGAGAAGTGTACGGTGTGTCCTGAAACATGTAATAAACACAGCTTACAGAGCATAGGGCACTTCCACTCATGGGCGTATAAATTGGGAAAACTAAAAATCAACAAGACACAGGCACCCCAAAGTTTCGGGCTGCTCTGTGTACAAGAACCTCCACTTAGGTACACCTTATGTATCCCAGGAAAGAGAAAAATGGATAAAGAAGTTGTGGTACTTAGGCACAATGGAATATCACTCAGCCATGAAATCAATGTCATAAGGCTAGTAGCAGCATGATGAGTGGATTTAGGGACGAGGATTCTAAGTGAAATAAGTCACACAGAAAAAGACTCTTATCCTAAGATATCACTTATAGAGGGCATGTCGAAATCGCTACACTTGAACTGAATTACAAAACAGAACAGAGTCACACATTTAGAAGACACACTATGGCTGCTTAACGGGAAAGGTGAGGTGGGCTGATGCATAAAACAAGGGTTTGAAATTAGCTCACATACCGTTCCATAAGCCAAATATGTAACAGACAAGACCTCCTCCCTGCTCAGTGAACTGGACTCAACACCCCCTATTCACCGCACAAGAATATATCTGACTAGCAAGAATCTTAAAACCTATGTATTGATATCTCTCTGGAGTTGAATCAAGAGGGTGTAAAGCGGCATAAACACAGCAGGGAAAAGCAGCTCAACCCCATTATCAAAATAAATTACTTAAAATGAACGCCATAAAACAAAGACAGTGAAAGAGAGAGAAATTCTTACAAAATCCGTTCGGAGGCTCTGATGCAACCTGGATTGACCATATCTAGACCCACAGCTGGATGAGACATAAGGCTGGACACTCTTGGGGCTGAGAGGATTGGTGAGGTTGGGTGAGCAAACGCAGTCCGTTTAAAGTAATACCGCGTGGTACCCACCCCATGGGTCCCAAATCTCCAGGTTCAAGGGCATCTTCCTACATCGAAAACATGCCTGGGAAACCCAGAAGATGGTACAGCGTGTGATCGGGAAAGGTTTCTAAAACGCACCTCATTTCTCCTCTCCTTGTGCTCGGGTTCGCCATTCCAGCCGCTTTATTAACAATCTCCCTACTTGGAGAATCAGCACCTTGAAGCTCCTGTTTCTTTCGTACAGGTTGCAATTTGTCCTGAGAATGAACGGGAAGAGGGGGAACCAACGAGAGACTAGCTCTAGGTGTTGGGACAGGCACAGGTCACTCTATTTCCCCATCAGGAAGAAGAATGAAGCACAGGCTCAGCCTGCCCCCCGGAACCAGAATAGGGCCTGAAGCAATCCTGCGCTTTTGCGGCCAGCTCCCAAAAAAGCGAGTTGACAAATGGAGCTCAGGGCCACTGCAATTCACAAACCTGCAGAGTTATAAATGATAACTCTCGTCCACAAATATATTGAGGGAAGGCAACGAAGAGGATTTGAAAGCAAGGCAGAATTGCAGGAAACAGATTTCAGGAGGTAGATACGACTCGCCTTTAAAGCACATGAAAAGCAGCAAAACGTTGACAATGATGCCCTTGGCCAAAAAGGGCGTATGCGTTTTTTCCTGAATATATTCAGGAAAAAACGCATACGCCGTTTTTGGCCAACCAAGCAAGCCGGAAGTGCAAATCAGCACTACAAAGAAGTCTCGCTTGCCATCGGTCAAAAGGGCCATGCTGCCAAAAGTGTAAAAACCAGAAATTCAGGACAGGCCATGGAGACATGGGAGCCTTGCTACGCTGATGGGCAGGATGCCAATTGCCAACAGCCACTCTGGAGAAGTGTACGGTGTGTCCTGAAACATGTAATAAACACAGCTTACAGAGCATAGGGCACTTCCACTCATGGGCGTATAAATTGGGAAAACTAAAAATCAACAAGACACAGGCACCCCAAAGTTTCGGGCTGCTCTGTGTACAAGAACCTCCACTTAGGTACACCTTATGTATCCCAGGAAAGAGAAAAATGGATAAAGAAGTTGTGGTACTTAGGCACAATGGAATATCACTCAGCCATGAAATCAATGTCATAAGGCTAGTAGCAGCATGATGAGTGGATTTAGGGACGAGGATTCTAAGTGAAATAAGTCACACAGACAAAGACTCTTATCCTAAGATATCACTTATAGAGGGCATGTCGAAATCGCTACACTTGAACTGAATTACAAAACAGAACAGAGTCACACATTTAGAAGACACACTATGGCTGCTTAACGGGAAAGGTGAGGTGGGCTGATGCATAAAACAAGGGTTTGAAATTAGCTCACATACCGTTCCATAAGCCAAATATGTAACAGACAAGACCTCCTCCCTGCTCAGTGAACTGGACTCAACACCCCCTATTCACCGCACAAGAATATATCTGACTAGCAAGACTCTTAAAACCTATGTATTGATATCTCTCTGGAGTTGAATCAAGAGGGTGTAAAGCGGCATAAACACAGCAGGGAAAAGCAGCTCAACCCCATTATCAAAATAAATTACTTAAAATGAACGCCATAAAACAAAGACAGTGAAAGAGAGAGAAATTCTTACAAAATCCGTTCGGAGGCTCTGATGCAACCTGGATTGACCATATCTAGACCCACAGCTGGATGAGACATAAGGCTGGACACTCTTGGGGCTGAGAGGATTGGTGAGGTTGGGTGAGCAAACGCAGACCGTTTAAAGTAATACCGCGTGGTACCCACCCCATGGGTCCCAAATCTCCAGGTTCAAGGGCATCTTCCTACATCGAAAACATGCCTGGGAAACCCAGAAGATGGTACAGCGTGTGATCGGGAAAGGTTTCTAAAACGCACCTCATTTCTCCTCTCCTTGTGCTCGGGTTCGCCATTCCAGCCGCTTTATTAACAATCTCCCTACTTGGAGAATCAGCACCTTGAAGCTCCTGTTTCTTTCGTACAGGTTGCAATTTGTCCTGAGAATGAACGGGAAGAGGGGGAACCAACGAGAGACTAGCTCTAGGTGTTGGGACAGGCACAGGTCACTCTATTTCCCCATCAGGAAGAAGAATGAAGCACAGGCTCAGCCTGCCCCCCGGAACCAGAATAGGGCCTGAAGCAATCCTGCGCTTTTGCGGCCAGCTCCCAAAAAAGCGAGT
Source organism: Eubalaena glacialis (assembly GCF_028564815.1). Classification (NCBI taxonomy): domain Eukaryota; kingdom Metazoa; phylum Chordata; class Mammalia; order Artiodactyla; family Balaenidae; genus Eubalaena; species Eubalaena glacialis. The sequence goes on from NC_083716.1 coordinate 145,989,521, forward strand.
TGACAAATGGAGCTCAGGGCCACTGCAATTCACAAACCTGCAGAGTTATAAATGATAACTCTCGTCCACAAATATATTGAGGGAAGGCAACGAAGAGGATTTGAAAGCAAGGCAGAATTGCAGGAAACAGATTTCAGGAGGTAGATACGACTCGCCTTTAAAGCACATGAAAAGCAGCAAAACGTTGACAATGATGCCCTTGGCCAAAAAGGGCGTATGCGTTTTTTCCTGAATATATTCAGGAAAAAACGCATACGCCCTTTTTGGCCAACCAAGCAAGCCGGAAGTGCAAATCAGCACTACAAAGAAGTCTCGCTTGCCATCGGTCAAAAGGGCCATGCTGCCAAAAGTGTAAAAACCAGAAATTCAGGACAGGCCATGGAGACATGGGAGCCTTGCTACGCTGATGGGCAGGATGCCAATTGCCAACAGCCACTCTGGAGAAGTGTACGGTGTGTCCTGAAACATGTAATAAACACAGCTTACAGAGCATAGGGCACTTCCACTCATGGGCGTATAAATTGGGAAAACTAAAAATCAACAAGACACAGGCACCCCAAAGTTTCGGGCTGCTCTGTGTACAAGAACCTCCACTTAGGTACACCTTATGTATCCCAGGAAAGAGAAAAATGGATAAAGAAGTTGTGGTACTTAGGCACAATGGAATATCACTCAGCCATGAAATCAATGTCGTAAGGCTAGTAGCAGCATGATGAGTGGATTTAGGGACGAGGATTCTAAGTGAAATAAGTCACACAGACAAAGACTCTTATCCTAAGATATCACTTATAGAGGGCATGTCGAAATCGCTACACTTGAACTGAATTACAAAACAGAACAGAGTCACACATTTAGAAGACACACTATGGCTGCTTAACGGGAAAGGTGAGGTGGGCTGATGCATAAAACAAGGGTTTGAAATTAGCTCACATACCGTTCCATAAGCCAAATATGTAACAGACAAGACCTCCTCCCTGCTCAGTGAACTGGACTCAACACCCCCTATTCACCGCACAAGAATATATCTGACTAGCAAGAATCTTAAAACCTATGTATTGATATCTCTCTGGAGTTGAATCAAGAGGGTGTAAAGCGGCATAAACACAGCAGGGAAAAGCAGCTCAACCCCATTATCAAAATAAATTACTTAAAATGAACGCCATAAAACAAAGACAGTGAAAGAGAGAGAAATTCTTACAAAATCCGTTCGGAGGCTCTGATGCAACCTGGATTGACCATATCTAGACCCACAGCTGGATGAGACATAAGGCTGGACACTCTTGGGGCTGAGAGGTTTGGTGAGGTTGGGTGAGGAAACGCAGACCCTTTAAAGTAATACCGCGGGGTACCCACCCCATGGGTCCCAAATCTCCAGGTTCAAGGGCATCTTGCTACATTGAAAACGTGCATGGGAAACCCAGAAGATGGTACAGCGTGTGATCGGGAAAGGTTTCTAAAACGCACCTCATTTCTCCTCTCCTTGTGCTCAGGTTCGCCATTCCAGCCGCTTTATTAACAATCTCCCTACTTGGAGAATCAGCACCCTGAAGCTCCTGTTTCTTTCGTACAGGTTGCAATTTGTCCTGAGGATGAACGGGAAGAGGGGAAACCAACGAGAGACTAGCTCTAGGTGTTGGGACAGGCACAGGTCACTCTATTTCCCCATCAGGAAGAAGAATGAAGCACAGGCTCAGCCTGCCCCCCGGAACCAGAATAGGGCCTGAAGCAATCCTGCGCTTTTGCGGCCAGCTCCCAAAAAAGCGAGTTGACAAATGGAGCTCAGGGCCACTGCAATTCACAAACCTGCAGAGTTATAAATGATAACTCTCATCCACAAATATATTGAGGGAAGGCAATGAAGAGGATTCGAAAGCAAGGCAAAATTGCAGGAAACAGATTTCAGGAGGTAGATTCGACTCGCCTTTAAAGCACATGAAAAGCGGCAAAACGTTGACAATGATGCCCTTGGCCAAAAAGGGCGTATGCGTTTTTTCCTGAATATATTCAGGAACAGGAAAAAACGCATACGCCCTTTTTGGCCAACCAAGCAAGCCGGAATTGCAAATCAGCACTACAAAGAAGTCTCGTTTGCCATCGGTCAAAAGAGCCATGCTGCCAAGAGTGTAAAAACCAGAAATTCAGGACAGGCCATGGAGACAAATGGAGGCTTGCTACGCTGATGGGCAGGATGCCAATTGCCAACAGCCACTCTGGAGAAGTGTACGGTGTGTCCTGAAACATGTAATAAACACAGCTTACAGAGCATACGGCACTTCCACTCATGGGCGTATAAATTGGGAAAAATAAAAATCAACAAGACACAGGCACCCCAAAGTTTCGGGCTGCTCTGTGTACAAGAACCTCCACTTAGGTACACCTTATGTATCCCAGGAAAGAGAAAAATGGATAAAGAAGTTGTGGTACTTAGGCACAATGGAATATCACTCAGCCATGAAATCAATGTCATAAGGCTAGTAGCAGCATGATGAGTGGATTTAGGGACGAGGATTTTAAGTGAAATAAGTCACACAGAAAAAGACTCTTATCCTAAGATATCACTTATAGAGGGCATGTCGAAATCGCTACACTTGAACTGAATTACAAAACAGAACAGAGTCACACATTTAGAAGACACACTATGGCTGCTTAACGGGAAAGGTGAGGTGGGCTAATGCATAAAACAAGGGTTTGAAATTAGCTCACATACCGTTCCATAAGCCAAATATGTAACAGACAAGACCTCCTCCCTGCTCAGTGAACTGGACTCAACACCCCCTATTCACCGCACAAGAATATATCTGACTAGCAAGAATCTTAAAACCTATGTATTGATATCTCTCTGGAGTTGAATCAAGAGGGTGTAAAGCGGCATAAACACAGCAGGGAAAAGCAGCTCAACCCCATTATCAAAATAAATTACTTAAAATGAACGCCATAAAACAAAGACAGTGAAAGAGAGAGAAATTCTTACAAAATCCGTTCGGAGGCTCTGATGCAACCTGGATTGACCATATCTAGACCCACAGCTGGATGAGACATAAGGCTGGACACTCTTGGGGCTGAGAGGTTTGGTGAGGTTGGGTGAGGAAACGCAGACCCTTTAAAGTAATACCGCGGGGTACCCACCCCATGGGTCCCAAATCTCCAGGTTCAAGGGCATCTTGCTACATTGAAAACGTGCATGGGAAACCCAGAAGATGGTACAGCGTGTGATCGGGAAAGGTTTCTAAAACGCACCTCATTTCTCCTCTCCTTGTGCTCGGGTTCGCCATTCCAGCCGCTTTAATAACAATCTCCCTACTTGGAGAATCAGCACCTTGAAGCTCCTGTTTCTTTCGTACAGGTTGCAATTTGTCCTGAGGATGAACGGGAAGAGGGGAAACCAACGAGAGACTAGCTCTAGGTGTTGGGACAGGCACAGGTCACTCTATTTCCCCATCAGGAAGAAGAATGAAGCACAGGCTCAGCCTGCCCCCCGGAACCAGAATAGGGCCTGAAGCAATCCTGCGCTTTTGCGACCAGCTCCCAAAAAAGCGAGTTGACAAATGGAGCTCAGGGCCACTGCAATTCACAAACCTGCAGAGTTATAAATGATAACTCTCATCCACAAATATATTGAGGGAAGGCAATGAAGAGGATTCGAAAGCAAGGCAAAATTGCTGGAAACAGATTTCAGGAGGTAGATTCGACTCGCCTTTAAAGCACATGAAAAGCGGCAAAACGTTGACAATGATGTCCTTGGCCAAAAAGGGCGTATGCGTTTTTTCCTGAATATATTCAGGAAAAAACGCATACGCCCTTTTTGGCCAACCAAGCAGGCCGGAATTGCAAATCAGCACTACAAAGAAGTCTCGCTTGCCATCGGTCAAAAGAGCCATGCTGCCAAGAGTGTAAAAACCAGAAATTCAGGACAGGCCATGGAGACAAATGGAGGCTTGCTACGCTGATGGGCAGGATGCCAATTGCCAACAGCCACTCTGGAGAAGTGTACGGTGTGTCCTGAAACATGTAATAAACACAGCTTACAGAGCATAGGGAACTTCCACTCATGGGCGTATAAATTGGGAAAAATAAAAATCAACAAGACACAGGCACCCCAAAGTTTCGGGCTGCTCTGTGTACAAGAACCTCCACTTAGGTACACCTTATGTATCCCAGGGAACAGAAAAATGGATAAAGAAGTTGTGGTACTTAGGCACAATGGAATATCACTCAGCCATGAAATCAATGTCATAAGGCTAGTAGCAGCATGATGAGTGGATTTAGGGACGAGGATTTTAAGTGAAATAAGTCACACAGAAAAAGACTCTTATCCTAAGATATCACTTATAGAGGGCATGTCGAAATCGCTACACTTGAACTGAATTACAAAACAGAACAGAGTCACACATTTAGAAGACACACTATGGCTGCTTAACGGGAAAGGTGAGGTGGGCTGATGCATAAAACAAGGGTTTGAAATTAGCTCACATACCGTTCCATAAGCCAAATATGTAACAGACAAGACCTCCTCCCTGCTCAGTGAACTGGACTCAACACCCCCTATTCACCGCACAAGAATATATCTGACTAGCAAGAATCTTAAAACCTATGTATTGATATCTCTCTGGAGTTGAATCAAGAGGGTGTAAAGCGGCATAAACACAGCAGGGAAAAGCAGCTCAACCCCATTATCAAAATAAATTACTTAAAATGAACGCCATAAAACAAAGACAGTGAAAGAGAGAGAAATTCTTACAAAATCCGTTCGGAGGCTCTGATGCAACCTGGATTGACCATATCTAGACCCACAGCTGGATGAGACATAAGGCTGGACACTCTTGGGGCTGAGAGGTTTGGTGAGGTTGGGTGAGGAAACGCAGACCCTTTAAAGTAATACCGCGGGGTACCCACCCCATGGGTCCCAAATCTCCAGGTTCAAGGGCATCTTGCTACATTGAAAACGTGCATGGGAAACCCAGAAGATGGTACAGCGTGTGATCGGGAAAGGTTTCTAAAACGCACCTCATTTCTCCTCTCCTTGTGCTCGGGTTCGCCATTCCAGCCGCTTTATTAACAATCTCCCTACTTGGAGAATCAGCACCTTGAAGCTCCTGTTTCTTTCGTACAGGTTGCAATTTGTCCTGAGGATGAACGGGAAGAGGGGAAACCAACGAGAGACTAGCTCTAGGTGTTGGGACAGGCACAGGTCACTCTATTTCCCCATCAGGAAGAAGAATGAAGCACAGGCTCAGCCTGCCCCCCGGAACCAGAATAGGGCCTGAAGCAATCCTGCGCTTTTGCGGCCAGCTCCCAAAAAAGCGAGTTGACAAATGGAGCTCAGGGCCACTGCAATTCACAAACCTGCAGAGTTATAAATGATAACTCTCATCCACAAATATATTGAGGGAAGGCAATGAAGAGGATTCGAAAGCAAGGCAAAATTGCAGGAAACAGATTTCAGGAGGTAGATTCGACTCGCCTTTAAAGCACATGAAAAGCGGCAAAACGTTGACAATGATGCCCTTGGCCAAAAAGGGCGTATGCGTTTTTTCCTGAATATATTCAGGAAAAAACGCATACGCCCTTTTTGGCCAACCAAGCAGGCCGGAATTGCAAATCAGCACTACAAAGAAGTCTCGCTTGCCATCGGTCAAAAGAGCCATGCTGCCAAGAGTGTAAAAACCAGAAATTCAGGACAGGCCATGGAGACATGGGAGGCTTGCTACGCTGATGGGCAGGATGCCAATTGCCAACAGCCACTCTGGAGAAGTGTACGGTGTGTCCTGAAACATGTAATAAACACAGCTTACAGAGCATAGGGCACTTCCACTCATGGGCGTATAAATTGGGAAAACTAAAAATCAACAAGACTCAGGCACCCCAAAGTTTAGGGCTGCTCTGTGTACAAGAACCTCCACTTAGGTACACCTTATGTATCCCAGGAAAGAGAAAAATGGATAAAGAAGTTGTGGTACTTAGGCACAATGGAATATCACTCAGCCATGAAATCAATGTCATAAGGCTAGTAGCAGCATGATGAGTGGATGTAGGGACGAGGATTCTAAGTGAAATAAGTCACACAGAAAAAGACAGTTATCCTAAGATATCACTTATAGAGGGCATGTCAAAATCGCTACACTTGAACTGAATTACAAAACAGAACAGAGTCACACATTTAGAAGACACACTATGGCTGCTTAACGGGAAAGGTGAGGTGGGCTGATGCATAAAACAAGGGTTTGAAATTAGCTCACATACCGTTCCATAAGCCAAATATGTAACAGACAAGACCTCCTCCCTGCTCAGTGAACTGGACTCAACACCCCCTATTCACCGCACAAGAATATATCTGACTAGCAAGAATCTTAAAACCTATGTATTGATATCTCTCTGGAGTTGAATCAAGAGGGTGTAAAGCGGCATAAACACAGCAGGGAAAAGCAGCTCAACCCCATTATCAAAATAAATTACTTAAAATGAACGCCATAAAACAAAGACAGTGAAAGAGAGAGAAATTCTTACAAAATCCGTTCGGAGGCTCTGATGCAACCTGGATTGACCATATCTAGACCCACAGCTGGATGAGACATAAGGCTGGACACTCTTGGGGCTGAGAGGTTTGGTGAGGTTGGGTGAGGAAACGCAGACCCTTTAAAGTAATACCGCAGGGTACCCACCCCATGGGTCCCAAATCTCCAGGTTCAAGGGCATCTTGCTACATTGAAAACGTGCATGGGAAACCCAGAAGATGGTACAGCGTGTGATCGGGAAAGGTTTCTAAAACGCACCTCATTTCTCCTCTCCTTGTGCTCAGGTTCGCCATTCCAGCCGCTTTATTAACAATCTCCCTACTTGGAGAATCAGCACCTTGAAGCTCCTGTTTCTTTCGTACAGGTTGCAATTTGTCCTGAGGATGAACGGGAAGAGGGGAAACCAACGAGAGACTAGCTCTAGGTGTTGGGACAGGCACAGGTCACTCTATTTCCCCATCAGGAAGAAGAATGAAGCACAGGCTCAGCCTGCCCCCCGGAACCAGAATAGGGCCTGAAGCAATCCTGCGCTTTTGCGGCCAGCTCCCAAAAAAGCGAGTTGACAAATGGAGCTCAGGGCCACTGCAATTCACAAACCTGCAGAGTTATAAATGATAACTCTCATCCACAAATATATTGAGGGAAGGCAATGAAGAGGATTCGAAAGCAAGGCAAAATTGCTGGAAACAGATTTCAGGAGGTAGATTCGACTCGCCTTTAAAGCACATGAAAAGCGGCAAAACGTTGACAATGATGCCCTTGGCCAAAAAGGGCGTATGCGTTTTTTCCTGAATATATTCAGGAAAAAACGCATACGCCCTTTTTGGCCAACCAAGCAGGCCGGAATTGCAAATCAGCACTACAAAGAAGTCTCGCTTGCCATCGGTCAAAAGAGCCATGCTGCCAAGAGTGTAAAAACCAGAAATTCAGGACAGGCCATGGAGACATGGGAGGCTTGCTACGCTGATGGGCAGGATGCCAATTGCCAACAGCCACTCTGGAGAAGTGTACGGTGTGTCCTGAAACATGTAATAAACACAGCTTACAGAGCATAGGGCACTTCCACTCATGGGCGTATAAATTGGGAAAACTAAAAATCAACAAGACTCAGGCACCCCAAAGTTTAGGGCTGCTCTGTGTACAAGAACCTCCACTTAGGTACACCTTATGTATCCCAGGAAAGAGAAAAATGGATAAAGAAGTTGTGGTACTTAGGCACAATGGAATATCACTCAGCCATGAAATCAATGTCATAAGGCTAGTAGCAGCATGATGAGTGGATTTAGGGACGAGGATTTTAAGTGAAATAAGTCACACAGAAAAAGACTCTTATCCTAAGATATCACTTATAGAGGGCATGTCGAAATCGCTACACTTGAACTGAATTACAAAACAGAACAGAGTCACACATTTAGAAGACACACTATGGCTGCTTAACGGGAAAGGTGAGGTGGGCTGATGCATAAAACAAGGGTTTGAAATTAGCTCACATACCGTTCCATAAGCCAAATATGTAACAGACAAGACCTCCTCCCTGCTCAGTGAACTGGACTCAACACCCCCTATTCACCGCACAAGAATATATCTGACTAGCAAGAATCTTAAAACCTATGTATTGATATCTCTCTGGAGTTGAATCAAGAGGGTGTAAAGCGGCATAAACACAGCAGGGAAAAGCAGCTCAACCCCATTATCAAAATAAATTACTTAAAATGAACGCCATAAAACAAAGACAGTGAAAGAGAGAGAAATTCTTACAAAATCCGTTCGGAGGCTCTGATGCAACCTGGATTGACCATATCTAGACCCACAGCTGGATGAGACATAAGGCTGGACACTCTTGGGGCTGAGAGGTTTGGTGAGGTTGGGTGAGGAAACGCAGACCCTTTAAAGTAATACCGCAGGGTACCCACCCCATGGGTCCCAAATCTCCAGGTTCAAGGGCATCTTGCTACATTGAAAACGTGCATGGGAAACCCAGAAGATGGTACAGCGTGTGATCGGGAAAGGTTTCTAAAACGCACCTCATTTCTCCTCTCCTTGTGCTCAGGTTCGCCATTCCAGCCGCTTTATTAACAATCTCCCTACTTGGAGAATCAGCACCCTGAAGCTCCTGTTTCTTTCGTACAGGTTGCAATTTGTCCTGAGGATGAACGGGAAGAGGGGAAACCAACGAGAGACTAGCTCTAGGTGTTGGGACAGGCACAGGTCACTCTATTTCCCCATCAGGAAGAAGAATGAAGCACAGGCTCAGCCTGCCCCCCGGAACCAGAATAGGGCCTGAAGCAATCCTGCGCTTTTGCGGCCAGCTCCCAAAAAAGCGAGTTGACAAATGGAGCTCAGGGCCACTGCAATTCACAAACCTGCAGAGTTATAAATGATAACTCTCATCCACAAATATATTGAGGGAAGGCAATGAAGAGGATTCGAAAGCAAGGCAAAATTGCAGGAAACAGATTTCAGGAGGTAGATTCGACTCGCCTTTAAAGCACATGAAAAGCGGCAAAACGTTGACAATGATGCCCTTGGCCAAAAAGGGCGTATGCGTTTTTTCCTGAATATATTCAGGAACAGGAAAAAACGCATACGCCCTTTTTGGCCAACCAAGCAAGCCGGAATTGCAAATCAGCACTACAAAGAAGTCTCGTTTGCCATCGGTCAAAAGGGCCATGCTGCCAAGAGTGTAAAAACCAGAAATTCAGGACAGGCCATGGAGACAAATGGAGGCTTGCTACGCTGATGGGCAGGATGCCAATTGCCAACAGCCACTCTGGAGAAGTGTACGGTGTGTCCTGAAACATGTAATAAACACAGCTTACAGAGCATAGGGCACTTCCACTCATGGGCGTATAAATTGGGAAAACTAAAAATCAACAAGACACAGGCACCCCAAAGTTTCGGGCTGCTCTGTGTACAAGAACCTCCACTTAGGTACACCTTATGTATCCCAGGAAAGAGAAAAATGGATAAAGAAGTTGTGGTACTTAGGCACAATGGAATATCACTCAGCCATGAAATCAATGTCATAAGGCTAGTAGCAGCATGATGAGTGGATTTAGGGACGAGGATTTTAAGTGAAATAAGTCACACAGAAAAAGACTCTTATCCTAAGATATCACTTATAGAGGGCATGTCGAAATCGCTACACTTGAACTGAATTACAAAACAGAACAGAGTCACACATTTAGAAGACACACTATGGCTGCTTAACGGGAAAGGTGAGGTGGGCTGATGCATAAAACAAGGGTTTGAAATTAGCTCACATACCGTTCCATAAGCCAAATATGTAACAGACAAGACCTCCTCCCTGCTCAGTGAACTGGACTCAACACCCCCTATTCACCGCACAAGAATATATCTGACTAGCAAGAATCTTAAAACCTATGTATTGATATCTCTCTGGAGTTGAATCAAGAGGGTGTAAAGCGGCATAAACACAGCAGGGAAAAGCAGCTCAACCCCATTATCAAAATAAATTACTTAAAATGAACGCCATAAAACAAAGACAGTGAAAGAGAGAGAAATTCTTACAAAATCCGTTCGGAGGCTCTGATGCAACCTGGATTGACCATATCTAGACCCACAGCTGGATGAGACATAAGGCTGGACACTCTTGGGGCTGAGAGGTTTGGTGAGGTTGGGTGAGGAAACGCAGACCCTTTAAAGTAATACCGCGGGGTACCCACCCCATGGGTCCCAAATCTCCAGGTTCAAGGGCATCTTGCTACATTGAAAACGTGCATGGGAAACCCAGAAGATGGTACAGCGTGTGATCGGGAAAGGTTTCTAAAACGCACCTCATTTCTCCTCTCCTTGTGCTCGGGTTCGCCATTCCAGCCGCTTTAATAACAATCTCCCTACTTGGAGAATCAGAACCTTGAAGCTCCTGTTTCTTTCGTACAGGTTGCAATTTGTCCTGAGGATGAACGGGAAGAGGGGAAACCAACGAGAGACTAGCTCTAGGTGTTGGGACAGGCACAGGTCACTCTATTTCCCCATCAGGAAGAAGAATGAAGCACAGGCTCAGCCTGCCCCCCGGAACCAGAATAGGGCCTGAAGCAATCCTGCGCTTTTGCGACCAGCTCCCAAAAAAGCGAGTTGACAAATGGAGCTCAGGGCCACTGCAATTCACAAACCTGCAGAGTTATAAATGATAACTCTCATCCACAAATATATTGAGGGAAGGCAATGAAGAGGATTCGAAAGCAAGGCAAAATTGCAGGAAACAGATTTCAGGAGGTAGATTCGACTCGCCTTTAAAGCACATGAAAAGCGGCAAAACGTTGACAATGATGTCCTTGGCCAAAAAGGGCGTATGCGTTTTTTCCTGAATATATTCAGGAAAAAACGCATACGCCCTTTTTGGCCAACCAAGCAGGCCGGAATTGCAAATCAGCACTACAAAGAAGTCTCGCTTGCCATCGGTCAAAAGAGCCATGCTGCCAAGAGTGTAAAAACCAGAAATTCAGGACAGGCCATGGAGACAAATGGAGGCTTGCTACGCTGATGGGCAGGATGCCAATTGCCAACAGCCACTCTGGAGAAGTGTACGGTGTGTCCTGAAACATGTAATAAACACAGCTTACAGAGCATAGGGAACTTCCACTCATGGGCGTATAAATTGGGAAAAATAAAAATCAACAAGACACAGGCACCCCAAAGTTTCGGGCTGCTCTGTGTACAAGAACCTCCACTTAGGTACACCTTATGTATCCCAGGGAACAGAAAAATGGATAAAGAAGTTGTGGTACTTAGGCACAATGGAATATCACTCAGCCATGAAATCAATGTCATAAGGCTAGTAGCAGCATGATGAGTGGATTTAGGGACGAGGATTTTAAGTGAAATAAGTCACACAGAAAAAGACTCTTATCCTAAGATATCACTTATAGAGGGCATGTCGAAATCGCTACACTTGAACTGAATTACAAAACAGAACAGAGTCACACATTTAGAAGACACACTATGGCTGCTTAACGGGAAAGGTGAGGTGGGCTGATGCATAAAACAAGGGTTTGAAATTAGCTCACATACCGTTCCATAAGCCAAATATGTAACAGACAAGACCTCCTCCCTGCTCAGTGAACTGGACTCAACACCCCCTATTCACCGCACAAGAATATATCTGACTAGCAAGAATCTTAAAACCTATGTATTGATATCTCTCTGGAGTTGAATCAAGAGGGTGTAAAGCGGCATAAACACAGCAGGGAAAAGCAGCTCAACCCCATTATCAAAATAAATTACTTAAAATGAACGCCATAAAACAAAGACAGTGAAAGAGAGAGAAATTCTTACAAAATCCGTTCGGAGGCTCTGATGCAACCTGGATTGACCATATCTAGACCCACAGCTGGATGAGACATAAGGCTGGACACTCTTGGGGCTGAGAGGTTTGGTGAGGTTGGGTGAGGAAACGCAGACCCTTTAAAGTAATACCGCGGGGTACCCACCCCATGGGTCCCAAATCTCCAGGTTCAAGGGCATCTTGCTACATTGAAAACGTGCATGGGAAACCCAGAAGATGGTACAGCGTGTGATCGGGAAAGGTTTCTAAAACGCACCTCATTTCTCCTCTCCTTGTGCTCGGGTTCGCCATTCCAGCCGCTTTATTAACAATCTCCCTACTTGGAGAATCAGCACCTTGAAGCTCCTGTTTCTTTCGTACAGGTTGCAATTTGTCCTGAGGATGAACGGGAAGAGGGGAAACCAACGAGAGACTAGCTCTAGGTGTTGGGACAGGCACAGGTCACTCTATTTCCCCATCAGGAAGAAGAATGAAGCACAGGCTCAGCCTGCCCCCCGGAACCAGAATAGGGCCTGAAGCAATCCTGCGCTTTTGCGGCCAGCTCCCAAAAAAGCGAGTTGACAAATGGAGCTCAGGGCCACTGCAATTCACAAACCTGCAGAGTTATAAATGATAACTCTCATCCACAAATATATTGAGGGAAGGCAATGAAGAGGATTCGAAAGCAAGGCAAAATTGCTGGAAACAGATTTCAGGAGGTAGATTCGACTCGCCTTTAAAGCACATGAAAAGCGGCAAAACGTTGACAATGATGCCCTTGGCCAAAAAGGGCGTATGCGTTTTTTCCTGAATATATTCAGGAAAAAACGCATACGCCCTTTTTGGCCAACCAAGCAGGCCGGAATTGCAAATCAGCACTACAAAGAAGTCTCGCTTGCCATCGGTCAAAAGAGCCATGCTGCCAAGAGTGTAAAAACCAGAAATTCAGGACAGGCCATGGAGACATGGGAGGCTTGCTACGCTGATGGGCAGGATGCCAATTGCCAACAGCCACTCTGGAGAAGTGTACGGTGTGTCCTGAAACATGTAATAAACACAGCTTACAGAGCATAGGGCACTTCCACTCATGGGCGTATAAATTGGGAAAACTAAAAATCAACAAGACTCAGGCACCCCAAAGTTTAGGGCTGCTCTGTGTACAAGAACCTCCACTTAGGTACACCTTATGTATCCCAGGAAAGAGAAAAATGGATAAAGAAGTTGTGGTACTTAGGCACAATGGAATATCACTCAGCCATGAAATCAATGTCATAAGGCTAGTAGCAGCATGATGAGTGGATTTAGGGACGAGGATTTTAAGTGAAATAAGTCACACAGAAAAAGACTCTTATCCTAAGATATCACTTATAGAGGGCATGTCGAAATCGCTACACTTGAACTGAATTACAAAACAGAACAGAGTCACACATTTAGAAGACACACTATGGCTGCTTAACGGGAAAGGTGAGGTGGGCTGATGCATAAAACAAGGGTTTGAAATTAGCTCACATACCGTTCCATAAGCCAAATATGTAACAGACAAGACCTCCTCCCTGCTCAGTGAACTGGACTCAACACCCCCTATTCACCGCACAAGAATATATCTGACTAGCAAGAATCTTAAAACCTATGTATTGATATCTCTCTGGAGTTGAATCAAGAGGGTGTAAAGCGGCATAAACACAGCAGGGAAAAGCAGCTCAGCCCCATTATCAAAATAAATTAATTAAAATGAACGCCATAAAACAAAGACAGTGAAAGAGAGAGAAATTCTTACAAAATCCGTTCGGAGGCTCTGATGCAACCTGGATTGACCATATCTAGACCCACAGCTGGATGAGACAAAAGGCTGGACAATCTTGGGGCTGAGAGGATTGGTGAGGTTGGGTGAGCAAACGAAGACCGTTTAAAGTAATACCGCGTGGTACCCACCCCATGGGTCCCAAATCTCCAGGTTCAAGGGCATCTTCCTACATCGAAAACATGCCTGGGAAACCCAGAAGATGGTACAGCGTGTGATCGGGAAAGGTTTCTAAAACGCACCTCATTTCTCCTCTCCTTGTGCTCGGGTTCGCCATTCCAGCCGCTTTATTAACAATCTCCCTACTTGGAGAATCAGCACCTTGAAGCTCCTGTTTCTTTCGTACAGGTTGCAATTTGTCCTGAGGATGAACGGGAAGAGGGGAAACCAACGAGAGACTAGCTCTAGGTGTTGGGACAGGCACAGGTCACTCTATTTCCCCATCAGGAAGAAGAATGAAGCACAGGCTCAGCCTGCCCCCCGGAACCAGAATAGGGCCTGAAGCAATCCTGCGCTTTTGCGGCCAGCTCCCAAAAAAGCGAGTTGACAAATGGAGCTCAGGGCCACTGCAATTCACAAACCTGCAGAGTTATAAATGATAACTCTCATCCACAAATATATTGAGGGAAGGCAATGAAGAGGATTCGAAAGCAAGGCAAAATTGCAGGAAACAGATTTCAGGAGGTAGATTCGACTCGCCTTTAAAGCACATGAAAAGCGGCAAAACGTTGACAATGATGCCCTTGGCCAAAAAGGGCGTATGCGTTTTTTCCTGAATATATTCAGGAAAAAACGCATACGCCCTTTTTGGCCAACCAAGCAGGCCGGAATTGCAAATCAGCACTACAAAGAAGTCTCGCTTGCCATCGGTCAAAAGAGCCATGCTGCCAAGAGTGTAAAAACCAGAAATTCAGGACAGGCCATGGAGACATGGGAGGCTTGCTACGCTGATGGGCAGGATGCCAATTGCCAACAGCCACTCTGGAGAAGTGTACGGTGTGTCCTGAAACATGTAATAAACACAGCTTACAGAGCATAGGGCACTTCCACTCATGGGCGTATAAATTGAGAAAACTAAAAATCAACAAGACTCAGGCACCCCAAAGTTTAGGGCTGCTCTGTGTACAAGAACCTCCACTTAGGTACACCTTATGTATCCCAGGAAAGAGAAAAATGGATAAAGAAGTTGTGGTACTTAGGCACAATGGAATATCACTCAGCCATGAAATCAATGTCATAAGGCTAGTAGCAGCATGATGAGTGGATTTAGGGACGAGGATTTTAAGTGAAATAAGTCACACAGAAAAAGACTCTTATCCTAAGATATCACTTATAGAGGGCATGTCGAAATCGCTACACTTGAACTGAATTACAAAACAGAACAGAGTCACACATTTAGAAGACACACTATGGCTGCTTAACGGGAAAGGTGAGGTGGGCTGATGCATAAAACAAGGGTTTGAAATTAGCTCACATACCGTTCCATAAGCCAAATATGTAACAGACAAGACCTCCTCCCTGCTCAGTGAACTGGACTCAACACCCCCTATTCACCGCACAAGAATATATCTGACTAGCAAGAATCTTAAAACCTATGTATTGATATCTCTCTGGAGTTGAATCAAGAGGGTGTAAAGCGGCATAAACACAGCAGGGAAAAGCAGCTCAGCCCCATTATCAAAATAAATTAATTAAAATGAACGCCATAAAACAAAGACAGTGAAAGAGAGAGAAATTCTTACAAAATCCATTCGGAGGCTCTGATGCAACCTGGATTGACCATATCTAGACCCACAGCTGGATGAGACAAAAGGCTGGACAATCTTGGGGCTGAGAGGATTGGTGAGGTTGGGTGAGCAAACGCAGACCGTTTAAAGTAATACCGCGGGGTACCCACCCCATGGGTCCCAAATCTCCAGGTTCAAGGGCATCTTCCTACATCGAAAACATGCCTGGGAAACCCAGAAGATGGTACACCGTGTGATCGGGAAAGGTTTCTAAAACGCACCTCATTTCTCCTCTCCTTGTGCTCGGGTTCGCCATTCCAGCCGCTTTACTAACAATCTCCCTACTTGGAGAATCAGCACCTTGAAGCTCCTGTTTCTTTCGTACAGGTTGCAATTTGTCCTGAGGATGAACGGGAAGAGGGGGAACCAACGAGAGACTAGCTCTAGGTGTTGGGACAGGCACAGGTCACTCTATTTCCCCATCAGGAAGAAGAATGAAGCACAGGCTCAGCCTGCCCCCCGGAACCAGAATAGGGCCTGAAGCAATCCTGCGCTTTTGCAGCCAGCTCCCAAAAAAGCGAGTTGACAAATGGAGCTCAGGGCCACTGCAATTCACAAACCTGCAGAGTTATAAATGATAACTCTCGTCCACAAATATATTGAGGGAAGGCAACGAAGAGGATTCGAAAGCAAGGCAAAATTGCAGGAAACAGATTTCAGGAGGTAGATTCGACTCGCCTTTAAAGCACATGAAAAGCGGCAAAACTTTGAGAATGATGTCCTTGGCCAAAAAGGGCGTATGCGTTTTTTCCTGAATATATTCAGGAAAAAACGCATACGCCCTTTTTGGCCAACCAAGCAGGCCGGAATTGCAAATCAGCACTACAAAGAAGTCTCGCTTGCCATCGGTCAAAAGAGCCATGCTGCCAAGAGTGTAAAAACCAGAAATTCAGGACAGGCCATGGAGACAAATGGAGGCTTGCTACGCTGATGGGCAGGATGCCAATTGCCAACAGCCACTCTGGAGAAGTGTACGGTGTGTCCTGAAACATGTAATAAACACAGCTTACAGAGCATAGGGAACTTCCACTCATGGGCGTATAAATTGGGAAAAATAAAAATCAACAAGACACAGGCACCCCAAAGTTTCGGGCTGCTCTGTGTACAAGAACCTCCACTTAGGTACACCTTATGTATCCCAGGAAAGAGAAAAATGGATAAAGAAGTTGTGGTACTTAGGCACAATGGAATATCACTCAGCCATGAAATCAATGTCATAAGGCTAGTAGCAGCATGATGAGTGGATTTAGGGACGAGGATTTTAAGTGAAATAAGTCACACAGAAAAAGACTCTTATCCTAAGATATCACTTATAGAGGGCATGTCGAAATCGCTACACTTGAACTGAATTACAAAACAGAACAGAGTCACACATTTAGAAGACACACTATGGCTGCTTAACGGGAAAGGTGAGGTGGGCTGATGCATAAACAAGGGTTTGAAATTAGCTCACATACCGTTCCATAAGCCAAATATGTAACAGACAAGACCTCCTCCCTGCTCAGTGAACTGGACTCAACACCCCCTATTCACCGCACAAGAATATATCTGACTAGCAAGAATCTTAAAACCTATGTATTGATATCTCTCTGGAGTTGAATCAAGAGGGTGTAAAGCGGCATAAACACAGCAGGGAAAAGCAGCTCAACCCCATTATCAAAATAAATTACTTAAAATGAACGCCATAAAACAAAGACAGTGAAAGAGAGAGAAATTCTTACAAAATCCGTTCGGAGGCTCTGATGCAACCTGGATTGACCATATCTAGACCCACAGCTGGATGAGACATAAGGCTGGACACTCTTGGGGCTGAGAGGTTTGGTGAGGTTGGGTGAGGAAACGCAGACCCTTTAAAGTAATACCGCGGGGTACCCACCCCATGGGTCCCAAATCTCCAGGTTCAAGGGCATCTTGCTACATTGAAAACGTGCATGGGAAACCCAGAAGATGGTACAGCGTGTGATCGGGAAAGGTTTCTAAAACGCACCTCATTTCTCCTCTCCTTGTGCTCGGGTTCGCCATTCCAGCCGCTTTATTAACAATCTCCCTACTTGGAGAATCAGCACCTTGAAGCTCCTGTTTCTTTCGTACAGGTTGCAATTTGTCCTGAGGATGAACGGGAAGAGGGGAAACCAACGAGAGACTAGCTCTAGGTGTTGGGACAGGCACAGGTCACTCTATTTCCCCATCAGGAAGAAGAATGAAGCACAGGCTCAGCCTGCCCCCCGGAACCAGAATAGGGCCTGAAGCAATCCTGCGCTTTTGCGGCCAGCTCCCAAAAAAGCGAGTTGACAAATGGAGCTCAGGGCCACTGCAATTCACAAACCTGCAGAGTTATAAATGATAACTCTCATCCACAAATATATTGAGGGAAGGCAATGAAGAGGATTCGAAAGCAAGGCAAAATTGCAGGAAACAGATTTCAGGAGGTAGATTCGACTCGCCTTTAAAGCACATGAAAAGCGGCAAAACGTTGACAATGATGCCCTTGGCCAAAAAGGGCGTATGCGTTTTTTCCTGAATATATTCAGGAAAAAACGCATACGCCCTTTTTGGCCAACCAAGCAGGCCGGAATTGCAAATCAGCACTACAAAGAAGTCTCGCTTGCCATCGGTCAAAAGAGCCATGCTGCCAAGAGTGTAAAAACCAGAAATTCAGGACAGGCCATGGAGACATGGGAGGCTTGCTACGCTGATGGGCAGGATGCCAATTGCCAACAGCCACTCTGGAGAAGTGTACAGTGTGTCCTGAAACATGTAATAAACACAGCTTACAGAGCATAGGGCACTTCCACTCATGGGCGTATAAATTGGGAAAACTAAAAATCAACAAGACTCAGGCACCCCAAAGTTTAGGGCTGCTCTGTGTACAAGAACCTCCACTTAGGTACACCTTATGTATCCCAGGAAAGAGAAAAATGGATAAAGAAGTTGTGGTACTTAGGCACAATGGAATATCACTCAGCCATGAAATCAATGTCATAAGGCTAGTAGCAGCATGATGAGTGGATTTAGGGACGAGGATTTTAAGTGAAATAAGTCACACAGAAAAAGACTCTTATCCTAAGATATCACTTATAGAGGGCATGTCGAAATCGCTACACTTGAACTGAATTACAAAACAGAACAGAGTCACACATTTAGAAGACACACTATGGCTGCTTAACGGGAAAGGTGAGGTGGGCTGATGCATAAAACAAGGGTTTGAAATTAGCTCACATACCGTTCCATAAGCCAAATATGTAACAGACAAGACCTCCTCCCTGCTCAGTGAACTGGACTCAACACCCCCTATTCACCGCACAAGAATATATCTGACTAGCAAGAATCTTAAAACCTATGTATTGATATCTCTCTGGAGTTGAATCAAGAGGGTGTAAAGCGGCATAAACACAGCAGGGAAAAGCAGCTCAGCCCCATTATCAAAATAAATTAATTAAAATGAACGCCATAAAACAAAGACAGTGAAAGAGAGAGAAATTCTTACAAAATCCGTTCGGAGGCTCTGATGCAACCTGGATTGACCATATCTAGACCCACAGCTGGATGAGACAAAAGGCTGGACAATCTTGGGGCTGAGAGGATTGGTGAGGTTGGGTGAGCAAACGCAGACCGTTTAAAGTAATACCGCGTGGTACCCACCCCATGGGTCCCAAATCTCCAGGTTCAAGGGCATCTTCCTACATCGAAAACATGCCTGGGAAACCCAGAAGATGGTACACCATGTGATCGGGAAAGGTTTCTAAAACGCACCTCATTTCTCCTCTCCTTGTGCTCGGGTTCGCCATTCCAGCCGCTTTACTAACAATCTCCCTACTTGGAGAATCAGCACCTTGAAGCTCCTGTTTCTTTCGTACAGGTTGCAATTTGTCCTGAGGATGAACGGGAAGAGGGGGAACCAACGAGAGACTAGCTCTAGGTTTTGGGACAGGCACAGGTCACTCTATTTCCCCATCAGGAAGAAGAATGAAGCACAGGCTCAGCCTGCCCCCCGGAACCAGAATAGGGCCTGAAGCAATCCTGCGCTTTTGCAGCCAGCTCCCAAAAAAGCGAGTTGACAAATGGAGCTCAGGGCCACTGCAATTCACAAACCTGCAGAGTTATAAATGATAACTCTCGTCCACAAATATATTGAGGGAAGGCAACGAAGAGGATTTGAAAGCAAGGCAGAATTGCAGGAAACAGATTTCAGGAGGTAGATTCGACTCGCCTTTAAAGCACATGAAAAGCAGCAAAACGTTGACAATGATGCCCTTGGCCAAAAAGGGCGTATGCGTTTTTTCCTGAATATATTCAGGAAAAAACGCATACGCCCTTTTTGGCCAACCAAGCAAGCCGGAAGTGCAAATCAGCACTACAAAGAAGTCTCGCTTGCCATCGGTCAAAAGGGCCATGCTGCCAAAAGTGTAAAAACCAGAAATTCAGGACAGGCCATGGAGACATGGGAGCCTTGCTACGCTGATGGGCAGGATGCCAATTGCCAACAGCCACTCTGGAGAAGTGTACGGTGTGTCCTGAAACATGTAATAAACACAGCTTACAGAGCATAGGGCACTTCCACTCATGGGCGTATAAATTGGGAAAACTAAAAATCAACAAGACACAGGCACCCCAAAGTTTCGGGCTGCTCTGTGTACAAGAACCTCCACTTAGGTACACCTTATGTATCCCAGGAAAGAGAAAAATGGATAAAGAAGTTGTGGTACTTAGGCACAATGGAATATCACTCAGCCATGAAATCAATGTCATAAGGCTAGTAGCAGCATGATGAGTGGAGTTAGGGACGAGGATTCTAAGTGAAATAAGTCACACAGAAAAAGACAGTTATCCTAAGATATCACTTATAGAGGGCATGTCAAAATCGCTACACTTGAAGTGAATTACAAAACAGAACAGAGTCACATATTTAGAAGACACACTATGGCTGCTTAACGGGAAAGGTGAGGTGGGGTGATGCATAAAACAAGGGTTTGAAATTAGCTCACATACCGTTCCATAAGCCAAATATGTAACAGACAAGACCTCCTCCCTGCTCAGTGAACTGGACTCAACACCCCCTATTCACCGCACAAGAATATATCTGACTAGCAAGAATCTTAAAACCTATGTATTGATATCTCTCTGGAGTTGAATCAAGAGGGTGTAAAGCGGCATAAACACAGCAGGGAAAAGCAGCTCAACCCCATTATCAAAATAAATTACTTAAAATGAACGCCATAAAACAAAGACAGTGAAAGAGAGAGAAATTCTTACAAAATCCGTTCGGAGGCTCTGATGCAACCTGGATTGACCATATCTAGACCCACAGCTGGATGAGACATAAGGCTGGACACTCTTGGGGCTGAGAGGTTTGGTGAGGTTGGGTGAGGAAACGCAGACCCTTTAAAGTAATACCGCGGGGTACCCACCCCATGGGTCCCAAATCTCCAGGTTCAAGGGCATCTTCCTACATTGAAAACGTGCATGGGAAACCCAGAAGATGGTACAGCGTGTGATCGGGAAAGGTTTCTAAAACGCACCTCATTTCTCCTCTCCTTGTGCTCGGGTTCGCCATTCCAGCCGCTTTATTAACAATCTCCCTACTTGGAGAATCAGCACCTTGAAGCTCCTGTTTCTTTCGTACAGGTTGCAATTTGTCCTGAGGATGAACGGGAAGAGGGGGAACCAACGAGAGACTAGCTCTAGGTGTTGGGACAGGCACAGGTCACTCTATTTCCCCATCAGGAAGAAGAATGAAGCACAGGCTCAGCCTGCCCCCCGGAACCAGAATAGGGCCTGAAGCAATCCTGCGCTTTTGCGGCCAGCTCCCAAAAAAGCGAGTTGACAAATGGAGCTCAGGGCCACTGCAATTCACAAACCTGCAGAGTTATAAATGATAACTCTCGTCCACAAATATATTGAGGGAAGGCAACGAAGAGGATTTGAAAGCAAGGCAGAATTGCAGGAAACAGATTTCAGGAGGTAGATTCGACTCGCCTTTAAAGCACATGAAAAGCGGCAAAACGTTGACAATGATGCCCTTGGCCAATAAGGGCGTATGCGTTTTTTCCTGAATATATTCAGGAAAAAACGCATACGCCCGTTTTGGCCACCCAAGCAAGCCGGAAGTGCAAATCAGCACTACAAAGAAGTCTCGCTTGCCATCGGTCAAAAGGGCCATGCTGCCAAAAGTGTAAAAACCAGAAATTCAGGACAGGCCATGGAGACATGGGAGCCTTGCTACGCTGATGGGCAGGATGCCAATTGCCAACAGCCACTCTGGAGAAGTGTACGGTGTGTCCTGAAACATGTAATAAACACAGCTTACAGAGCATAGGGCACTTCCACTCATGGGCGTATAAATTGGGAAAAATAAAAATCAACAAGACACAGGCACCCCAAAGTTTCGGGCTGCTCTGTGTACAAGAACCTCCACTTAGGTACACCTTAAACATGCCAGGAAAGAGAAAAATGGATAAAGAAGTTGTGGTACTTAGGCACAATGGAATATCACTCAGCCATGAAATCAATGTCATAAGGCTAGTAGCAGCATGATGAGTGGATTTAGGGACGAGGATTCTAAGTGAAATAAGTCACACAGAAAAAGACTCTTATCCTAAGATATCACTTATAGAGGGCATGTCAAAATCGCTACACTTGAAGTGAATTACAAAACAGAACAGAGTCACATATTTAGAAGACACACTATGGCTGCTTAACGGGAAAGGTGAGGTGGGGTGATGCATAAAACAAGGGTTTGAAATTAGCTCACATACCGTTCCATAAGCCAAATATGTAACAGACAAGACCTCCTCCCTGCTCAGTGAACTGGACTCAACACCCCCTATTCACCACACAAGAATATATCCGACTAGCAAGAATCTTAAAACCTATGTATTGATATCTCTCTGGAGTTGAATCAAGAGGGTGTAAAGAGGCATAAACACAGCAGGGAAAAGCAGCTCAACCCCATTATCAAAATAAATTACTTAAAATGAACGCCATAAAACAAAGACAGTGAAAGAGAGAGAAATTCTTACAAAATCCGTTCGGAGGCTCTGATGCAACCTGGATTGACCATATCTAGACCCACAGCTGGATGAGACATAAGGCTGGACACTCTTGGGGCTGAGAGGTTTGGTGAGGTTGGGTGAGGAAACGCAGACCCTTTAAAGTAATACCGCGGGGTACCCACCCCATGGGTCCCAAATCTCCAGGTTCAAGGGCATCTTCCTACATTGAAAACGTGCATGGGAAACCCAGAAGATGGTACAGCGTGTGATCGGGAAAGGTTTCTAAAACGCACCTCATTTCTCCTCTCCTTGTGCTCGGGTTCGCCATTCCAGCCGCTTTATTAACAATCTCCCTACTTGGAGAATCAGCACCTTGAAGCTCCTGTTTCTTTCGTACAGGTTGCAATTTGTCCTGAGGATGAACGGGAAGAGGGGGAACCAAGGAGAGACTAGCTCTAGGTGTTGGGACAGGCACAGGTCACTCTATTTGCCATCAGGAAGAAGAATGAAGCACAGGCTCAGCCTGCCCCCCGGAACCAGAATAGGGCCTGAAGCAATCCTGCGCTTTTGCAGCCAGCTCCCAAAAAAGCGAGTTGACAAATGGAGCTCAGGGCCACTGCAATTCACAAACCTGCAGAGTTATAAATGATAACTCTCGTCCACAAATATATTGAGGGAAGGCAACGAAGAGGATTTGAAAGCAAGGCAGAATTGCAGGAAACAGATTTCAGGAGGTAGATTCGACTCGCCTTTAAAGCACATGAAAAGCAGCAAAACGTTGACAATGATGCCCTTGGCCAAAAAGGGCGTATGCGTTTTTTCCTGAATATATTCAGGAAAAAACGCATACGCCCTTTTTGGCCAACCAAGCAGGCCGGAAGTGCAAATCAGCACTACAAAGAAGTCTCGCTTGCCATCGGTCGATAGGGCCATGCTGCAAAAAGTGTAAAAACCAGAAATGCAGGACAGGCCATGGAGACCTGGGAGCCTTGCTACGCTGATGGGCGGGATGTCAATTGCCAACAGCCACTGTGTAGAAGTGTACGGTGTGTCCTGAAACATGTAATAAACACAGCTTACAGAGCATAGGGCACTTCCACTCATGGGCGTAGAAATCGGGAAACCTAAAAATCAACACGACACAGGCACCCCAAAGTTTAGGGCTGCTCTGTTTCCAAGAACCTCCACTTCGGTACACCTTAAACATCCCAGGAAAGAGAAAAATGGATAAAGAAGTTGTGGTACTTAGGCACAATGGAATATCACTCAGCCATGAAATCAGTGTCATAAGGCTAGTAGCAGCATGATGAGTGGATTTAGGAACGAGGATTCTAAGTGAAATAAGTCACACAGAAAAAGACAGTTATCCTAAGATATCACTTATAGAGGGCATGTCAAAATCGCTACACTTGAACTGAATTACAAAACAGAACAGAGTCACACATTTAGAAGACACACTATGGCTGCTTAACGGGAAAGGTGAGGTGGGGTGATGCATAAAACAAGGGTTTGAAATTAGCTCAGATACCATCCCATAAGCCAATTATGTAACAGACAAGACCTCCTCCCTGCTCAGTGAACTGAACTCAACACCCCCTATTCACTGCACAAGAATATATCTGAGTAGCAAGAATCTTAAAACCTATGTATCGATATCTCTCTGGAAGTGAATCAACAGGGTGTAAAGCGGGATAAACACAGCAGGGAAAAGCAGCTAAACCCCATTATAAAAATAAATTACTTAAAAAAAACCCATAAAACAAAGACAGTCAAAGAGAGAGAAATTCTTACAAAATCCGTTCAGGGGCACTGATGCGACCTGGATTGACCATATCTAGACCCACAGCTGGATGAGACATAAGGCTGGGCAATCTTGGGGCTGAGAGGATTGGTGAGGTTGGGTGAGCAAACGCAGACCCTTTAAAGTAATACCGCGTGGTAGCCACCCCATTGGTCCCAAATCTCCAGGTTCAAGGGCATCTTCCTACATCGAAAACGTGCAGGGGAAACCCAGAAGATGGTACACCGTGTGATCGGGAAAGGTTTCTAAAACGCACCTCATTTCGCCTCTCCTTGTGCTCGGGTTCGCCATTCCAGCCCCTTTACTAACAATCTCCCTACTTGGAGAATCAGCACCTTGAACCTCCTGGTTCGTACAGGTTGCAATTTTTCCCGAGGATGAACGGGAAGAGGGGGAACCAACGAGAGACTAGCTCTAGGTGTTGGGACAGGCACAGGTCTCTCTATTTCCCCATCAGGAAGAAGAATGAAGCACAGGCTCAGCCTCCCCACGGGAACCAGAATAGGGCCTGAAGCAATCCTGCGCTTTTGCGGCCAGCTCCCAAAAAAGCGAGTTGACAAATGGAGCTCAGGGCCACTGCAATTCACAAACCTGCAGAGTTATAAATGATAACTCTCGTCCACAAATATATTGAGGGAAGGCAACGAAGACGATTTGAAAGCAAGGCAGAATTGCAGGAAACAGATTTCAGGAGGTAGAGTCGACTCGCCTTTAAAGCACATGAAAAGCGGCAAGACGTTGACAATGATGCCCTTGGCCAAAAAGGGCGTATGCGTTTTTTCCTGAATATATTCAGGAAAAAACGCATACGCCCTTTTTGGCCAACCAAGCAAGCCGGAAGTGCAAATCAGCACTACAAAGAAGTCTCGCTTGCCATCTGTCAATAGGGCCATGCTGCAAAAAGTGTAAAAACCAGAAATGCAGGACAGGCCATGGAGACCTGGGAGCCTTGCTACGCTGATGGGCGGGATGTCAATTGCCAACAGCCACTCTGGAGAAGTGTACGGTGTGTCCTGAAACATGTAATAAACACAGCTGAGAGAGCATAGGGCACTTCCACTCATGAGCATATAAATTGGGAAAACTGAAAAGCAACATGACACAGGCACCCCAAAGATTAGGGCTGCTCTGTGTACAAGAACCTCCACTTCGGTACACTTTAAACATCCCAGGAAAGAGAAAAATGGATAAAGAAGTTGTGGTACTTAGGCACAATGGAATATCACTCAGCCATGAAATCAGTGTCATAAGGCTAGTAGCAGCATGATGAGTGGATTTAGGAACGAGGATTCTAAGTGAAATAAGTCACACAGAAAAAGACACTTATCCTAAGATATCACTTATAGAGGGCATGTCAAAATCGCTACACTTGAACTGAATTACAAAACAGAACAGAGTCACACATTTAGAAGACACACTATGGCTGCTTAACGGGAAAGGTGAGGTGGGGTGATGCATAAAACAAGGGTTTGAAATTAGCTCAGATACCATTCCATAAGCCAAATATGTAACAGACAAGACCTCCTCCCTGCTCAGTGAACTGGACTCAACACCCCCTATTCACTGCACAAGAATATATCTGACTAGTAAAACTCTTAAAACCTATGTATTGATAGCTCTCTGTAAGTGAATCAAGTGGGTGTAAAGCGGCATAAACGCAGCAGTGAAAATCAGCTAAACCCCATTATAAAAAAAATTCCAAAAAAAAAGACAGTGAAAGAGAGAGAAATTCTTTCAAAATTCGTTCAGGGGCTGTGATGCAACCTGGACGGACCCCATCTAGACCCAAAGCTGGATGAGACATAAGGCTGCACACTTTTGGGGCTTAGAGGATTGGTGAGGTTGGGTGAGCACATGCAGACGCTTTAAAGTAATACTGCGTGGTACCCATTCCAGGGGTCCCAAATCTCCAGGTTCAAAGGAATCTTATTACAGCGAAAAGATGCATGGGAAACCCAGAGGATTGTACACCGTGTGATCGGGAAAGGTTTCTAAAACGCACCTCATTTTGCATCTCCTGGTGCTCGGTTTGGCCATTCCAGACGCTTTACTAACAATCTCCCCACTTAAGAATCAGCACCTTTCACCTCCTGTTATGTACAGTTTGCAATGTGTCTAGAGGATGAACGGGAAGAGTGGGAACAAATGAGAGACTAGCTCTAGGTGTTGGGACAGGCACAGGTCACTCTAATTTCCCATCAGGAAGAAGAATTAACCAAAGGCTCAGCCTGCCCCCCGGAACCAGAATAGGGCCTGAAGCAATCCTGCCGTTTTGCGGCCAGCTCCCAAAAAAGCGAGCTGGAAATCAGAGCTCAGGGGCACTGCAATTCATAAACCTGCAGAGTTATAAATGATAACTTTCGTCCAAAAATATATTGAGGGAAGGCAACCAAGAGGATTGGAAAGTAAGGCAGAATTGCAGGAAACAGATTTCAGGATGTAGATTAGACTCGCCTTTAAAGCATACGAAAACAGCAAAACATCGACAATGATGCAGTTGGCCAAAAAGGGCGTATGCGTTTTTTCCTGAATATATTCAGGAAAAAACGCATACGCCCTTTTTCGCCAACCAAGCAAGCGGCAAATGCAAATCAGCACTACAATGAAGTCTCACTTCCCATCGGTCAAAAGGGCCATGCTGAAAAAAGTGTAAAAACCAGAAATGCAGGACAGGCCATGGAGAAATGGGAGCCTTGTTACGCTGATAGGAGGGATGTAATTTTCAAGGGCCACTCCGGAGAAGTGTATGGTGTTTCCTAAAATATGTAAAAAACAGAGCTACAGAGCATAAGGCACTTGCACTCATGATCGTATATCGTGGGAAAACCAAAAATAGTCAGGACACAGGCACCCCAAAATTTAAGGCTGCTCTGCTTAGAAAAACCTCCACTTTGGTACATCTTAAATATCCCAGGAAAGAGAAAACTGGATAAAGAAGTTGTGGTACTTATTTACAATGGAATATCACTCAGCCATGAAATCAATGTTATAAGCCTAGTAGCAGCATAATGAGTGGATTTATGTACGATGATTCTAAGTGAAATAAGTCACACAGAAAAAGACACTTATCATAAGATATCACTTACAGAGGGAATGTAAATATCGCTACACATGAACTGAATTACAAAACAGAACAGAGTCACACATTGAAAAAACACAGTTATGTCTGCTAAAGGAGAAAGGTGGGGTGGGGTGATGCATAAACCAGGAGGTTGAAATTCGCACAGATACTCTTCCATAAACAAAAGAAGTGATCTACAGGACCTACTCTATAGCTCAATGAACTGGGCTCAGCACACGGTTGTCACTGGAAAAGAACATATAAGACTGGTTAGGGTCTGTAAAAGAATTTATTGATGTCTCTCTTTATGTGAGTCAACTGCATAGATGTAGAGCAGCAAGAAACACAGTATTGAAAATCAGCTATACCCCATTATAAAATTAAATAACAAGAACAAAAAAAAAAAGACAGTGAGAGAGAGAGAAATTCTTACAAAATTTGTTCATGGGCTGTGATGCAACCTGGACTGACCACATCTAGACACACAGCTGGATGGGACCTAAGGCTCTACACTCTTGGGTCTGAGAGGCTTGGTGAGGATGGGACAGCAAATGCAGCCCTTTTAGAGTAATACTGCCTGGCCCCCATTCCATGGGTCCCATATCTCCAGGTGCAGGGGACCCTTCCTACAGCTAAAACATGCATGGCACATCCAGAGGATGGTACACCTTCTGATCGGGAAGAGTTTGGAAAAGTCACCTCATCTCCACGTCTCCTGGTATTCGGGTCCCCCCTCCAACTCCTTTCCTTAGAGTCTCCCCACTTTGGGAAGGCAGCACACTCAACAGCCGGTTTTGCACAGCTTGGAATTTTCCGGGTGAAGAAGGGGAATGGGGGGATGGAATGAGACACAAGCCCTAGATGTTTGGACAGGCATATGCCACTCTAGTTTCCTAATCTGGAAGAAGAATTTCCCTATCCTTCAGGTGCCCCAGTAACCGGAATGGGTCTGTAGAAATCCTGCCCCTTTGTGGCTGCTCCCCTAAACAACAAGTTGAAAACTGGTGCTCAGGGGCACTGCAATTCACAGACATGCAGGGGTGTAATTGACACCTCTAATGGAGTCATTTTTTCAGCCAAGTATTCGTAAAGGACTTGTAAGCAAGGCAGAATGGCAGGAAAGGGATCTCAAGAGGTAGTTTGCACTCGCCATTAAAGCACATGCAAAGCTGCTGAACATCGCCAATGATGCAGTTGGCCAAAAAGGCCGTATGCGTTATTCCTTAATATATTCAGGAAAAACCCTTACTCGCTTTTTGGCCAACAAAACAGGCAGGCAATGCAAATCAGTACTACAAAGAGGTATCACTTCACACCAGTCAGAATGGCCAACCTCGCAAAGTGTAAAACCTGAAATGCAGGACAGGGCATGGAGAAAAGGGAACCCTGACAAGCTGATGGTGGGAATGTAAATTGCTAACAGCCACTCTGGAGAAGTGGATGGTGATTGCTTAAAAATCTAAAAAACAGAGCTTCAGAGCATATGGCGCTTCCACTCCTGGGCCTGTATCTTGGAAAAAACATACACTGACAGAACCCAGGCACTGCAACCTTTA
Source organism: Eubalaena glacialis (assembly GCF_028564815.1). Taxonomy (NCBI): domain Eukaryota; kingdom Metazoa; phylum Chordata; class Mammalia; order Artiodactyla; family Balaenidae; genus Eubalaena; species Eubalaena glacialis. Next base: position 146,018,318 of record NC_083716.1, read on the forward strand.
TGCAGCCCTGTTTACAAGAGCCTCTACTTGGAAGCTACCTAAAAGTCCTTGGAAGGAAAACTGGATAAAGAAATTATGGTGCATATGTACAATGGAATATTACTCAGCCATGAAATGAATGAAATAAGGCCATTTGCAGCCACTCAGAAGGACCCACATACATTCATACTAAGTGTCATAAATCAGACAATGATAACTATCATATGATATTACTTATCGGTGGAATCTAAAAATTGATACAAAGGTACTATCCTACAACACAGAAACAGAGTCCCAGACTTAGAACACAAACTTATGGTTACCAAACTGGAAATGTGTGTTGGAGGCATAAATCATGAGGTTGGAGTTAGTATCTACATATTTACAGAGAGAAAACTTGTAATCAACATAGACCTGCTGTAGAGCACTTGGAACTCTTCTCAACACCCTTTAGTAACCTCAATGGGAAAATAATTCTAAAAAGAATATATAGTCATCTCTGTATAAATGAATCATGTTGGTGTATATCAAAAACGAACACAACATGGTAAATCAACTATACTCCATTATAAATTTAAAATTAAATTACAGAAAAGAAAAATGATCACTAAATTCGTTTAGTCGCGGTGAACGTGCTAGTGTCACATCCCTGGACACAGACCCAATTTGGTCCCAAGGCTGGACTCTTGTGGGCCTGAGGACCTCGGGAGGATATGCCAGCTAATTCACCCCCCTTGAACATGTAGTAGCTGGTCCCCTCTGCATGGGATCACAATCTCCAGATCTAAGTGTGCCCTCATACTACTAAATCAACCCTCTGACACCCAAAGGATGGTGGACTCTCTGGGCTGGATGACACTTGGAAAATCACCTGGTCTCAACATATCCTGGTGTTTGGGTTCGGACCTCCAGACTCCTTCATTAGGGTCATCCCACTCTGCAAGACAGCACCCTCAACAGGTGATTTTGCAGGGGTTTGTATTTGTTCGGGGGATGAAGGGCAAGGGGGAAGAAGGAATGGGACAGAAGCCCTTACATGTTTGGTCAGGCACATTCCACTCTAATTTAAAACCCAGGAACAGGACTTTCCCTACATCTAAGGTTCTGTCAGTAACCAGACAGGGACAGTAGAAATCCTGCTGCCTTCTGTTTCCCATAACAACAACTCTAAAAACTGGACCTTATAGGCACTTCATATTCACAATGCCTGGGGAGCTGTAAATGACAACAGCCCTCAAAAAATGTCTTAGGGTAGGTAACCGAAATAGACTTCAAAACAAGGCAACCTTTCAATAACCCTTTTTCAAGGGGTAAATTTTACTCACACTGTTCAAAAAAAGAAAGCACATATGAAGATGCTCACCATTGCTTTATGTTAGACAAATGCAAATCAGATGTACAAAGAAGTATCACCTGGAACCACTCAGAATAGCCATCATCACAATGTCTACAAACACGAAATGCTTCAGATGGTGTGGGAAAAAGAGAAACCTACTACTTATTTTTTTTTTTTAAATCTGCGTCGGGTCTTCATTGATGCACGCGGCTTTTCTCTAGTTGCAGCAAGCGGGGGCTACTCATCGTTGAGGTACGAAGCCTTCTCTTTGCGGTGGCTTCTCTTGTTGTGGAGCACAGGCTCTAGGCACACAGGCTTCAGTAGTTGTGGCTCGTGGGCTCTAGAGCGCAGACTGAGTAGTTGTGGTGCACGGGCTTACTTGTTCTGTGGCATGTGAGATCTTTCCGGGCCAGGGCTCGAACCTGTGTCCCCTGAACTGGCACGCAGATTCTTAACCACTGCGCCACCAATACTATGCTATCGGTGGCAATGCCAATTGGTAACAGCCACTATGGAGCACAGAATGGAGGTTACCAGAGTAAAGGGAGGCGGGAGGGATAAATTGGAAATTGGGATTGACATATACACACCACTATATATAAAAGAGATAACAAATAAGGGCTTACTGTATAGCACAGGGAACTCTACTCAATACTCTGTAATGACCTGTATGGGAAAGGAATCCAAAAAGGATTGGATATATGTATAACTGCTTCACTGTGCGGTGCAGCAGAAAGTAACACAACATGGTAAATGAACTATACTCCAAAAAAATTGAAATTGAAATGAAATGAAATAAGATAAAATAAAATAGAGCTACCAAATGATCCAGCAAGTTCACTCCTGTGCGCATATCTGGAGGAAAGCATAAATCGAAAAGACACATCTTCCCCAATGTTCACTGCAACACTCTTTACAATAGTGAAGACATGGAAGCAACCAAAATGTCCATCAACATATGAATATAGGTAAAGAATATGTGATACATATATATATATATATATATATATATATATATATATATAATGGAATATGACTCAGCCATAAAATAGAAGAAAATAATGCCAATTGCAGTAACATGGATGGACCTAGAGATGACTGTACTAAGTGAAGTAAGTCAGACAGAGTAAGACAAATATTGTATGATATCACTTCTAGGTGGAAGCTAAAAATTGATACAAATGAACTAACTTACAAAACAGAGGCAGACTCACAGACTTGGAAAACAAACTTATAGTTACCAAAGGGGAAAGGTGGGGGGTAGGGATAAATCAGGAACTTGGAGTAAACATACGAATACTACTATATATAACATAGATAAGCAACAAGGACCTACTGTATAGCACAGGGAACTCTACTCAGTATTCTGGGAATACCTTTATCCGAAAAGAATCTGAAAAAGAATGAATATATGCATATGTGTAACTGAATCACTTGCTGTGCAGCTGAAATGAACACAACATTGTAAATCAACTATACTCCAATAAAATTTAAATTACAAAATAAAGAAAATCACCTATATTTCAAAAGAAAAAAAGAATTCCCATCTATTTTTATGGCTTGATAGCTTACTTTTTTAGTGCTCAATATTATCCCATTCCCAGAATATATTAATACTATATCATTTCATTCACCTATTGGAGGACACCTTAGTTTCATTCACATTTTGGCAATATTGAATTAGGTGCTATAAATATCCATATGCAGGTTTTCGTCTGGAAGTATGTTTTAAACTACTTTCAGTAAATACCCATGAGAACACTTGCCGGATTGTACAGTCAGGGAATGTTCAATATTATAGCAAGTGTCAATCAGACTACCAAAGTAGCTGTATTATTTTTCATTTCCACCAATAACAAATGACATTTCCTATTGTTCCACATCTCCTACAGAGTTTGTTCTTGTCATTGTTCACATTTTAGCCATTCTAAGTGTTAAATAGAGGTATGTAATTGTATTTTTAATTTGCTTTTTCATGGCAGCATGTAATCTGGATTATTCTTCTGTATACTTATATGCATAGTGTCTATTTTCTTTGGAGAGGT